>NC_060278.1:31956390-32035800 GCF_021613505.1 Equus quagga
CAGAAGAGCGTGTGCATGTTTTCTGTCTGTTAATGAATTTATACCTTAAGTCTAAGTCTCCTGGCTTCTATAAGCAGAAAACAGTGATCGTACTAACATGGATGTATTTTTCTTGAAAACTTTTGTGTTCAAATGTACTTAGTTCAACAACCAGATCCAAACCAGCCAAAGCCAGAGGGAGCCCAGATGTTGGCAATGCGAGGGGAGCAGCTGGGTGTGGTTACGAACTGGCCGCCGTCTCTAGAAGCCGCGTTACAGAGATGGGGGACCATCTCCCCAAAGGCCCCATGCTTGACCACAATGGACACGAACGGGAAGCCCCTGTACATCCTCACTTATGGTAATCCTAGAAGGGTACTCGCCTTTCATTTGCTTACGCACGCACTGCCCCTTTCAGGGTGGCTGATTTATACTTGTGCTGCCTTATGTTTTGGGTATGGAAATAACTAGAATCTGAAAAGAAATATTTTAGGAAAATTATTTGTTTTGAATATGAAAAGTTATTAATGTTTTTTGAGTAAAGTCCAGAAATGGATACCAAAATTAGTGATCATAACTCTAATAAGATGTTGGATTTTACCTCTTGGAATGTATGTCTGATACTCTTGTTGCTTTCAGGAAAGATTGGTAGTTAAAGAATGTATATCCAAACTCTTTGACATATATCACTCAGAAGAAACAAAGTCTGTTTCCAAAGTGCTTTTTCAGAAAGTAAGAGAAACAAGCTTTTCTCTAATTCTTCATTCAGTACAGTTAATGCAGTCTGTAAACTTTTGGAAATAGTTAACCGTACCAGAGAGATTCCTCTCTCTTTGTTCCATGGGTAAGGGGCTGTGGAGAAACCAGATTGTCGGTTATTTTCATACTATCTGCTGCAGCTTTGCGAAGAAACCAGCTTAATGACTAAAAGACCAGAATGGCTCATATTATATCTGGACATGTGTGGTTAGATTACCTTTTTTTCCTTTCAGTTTTGCATTTTATGCCAATAACTCTCCTCTGAATGCAGGTAGGAAAGAAATTGGTTTCTACATTAGCAATCGAGGTCAAAGGCCAGATGTTGTGTTAAATAATGTAGAGTCCAGCCCTATGGGGATGTGGGGCCCCAGGAGGCACCAGCCATAGACTCAGTTATTCTATGCATCTCATGGACAGAAATGGGATTTGAGTTTAGGAGCATATGATTTATAGCCTCGTTGTTTTTATGCCTTCGTTGGGTAATTCTAAGTGGATAAAGAGTATTTCACCTAAGATAAGGCATAAACTTGAATTTTTAAAAAAATTATGCTCTTGGAAATAGGTTGTATTCAGTCAAAAAGATAGAGACTTTCCTGTGTGACCCTCATCTCTTGCCAGATTCAGCCATGGAGCTGATTGTGTACTTGGAACTGCTGTTCCTAAGCTAATTCTTCCAGGGCTTACATGCCCACATGCAGGGAATTCTAGGACCCACCTGCATGCACAGGTGAGCGAAGCACTCGTCTGTCAGCCAACAAGCATTTGTTCTGGTGTCTGAAGCACCAACTGTGCACTGGCTCATTGCTGAGGCTTGGGCAATCAGAGAAGAGTGAGTCACGGTTCTCAGGGGCTGCTGATCTAGATTGGAAGTACAGCCCCCCTTCTGCTGTTGGAACGCAGGACAGAGTAGTGCTGACTTTCCCTTCTTGCAAGGTTAAGGTGAATTTGACGTGTAAGATACAGACCAAATGTTATCTATGAAAATGTAGAACGCACATGTCTGCACCAATGCATCTCAACTCCTGCTTTTAAATCATCTGTATTCTGTTGCATTTTAGTCATCTCTAGTTGGTATATGCTATGGGTCAAGCTTGGTTTTTACTTATTAAAGGAATAGAAAAAAGCAGTACATTTCCAAATGAAGGATTACAACTTATCAGGATGCAAAATCAAAATGTTGGCTAATGCGATGAAAACTATAGAAAAGTGCGTTCTATGTAGAAACACTAAAATAGGTGAACATGTTGCTAAGAAGATGCAGAGAAAAGTTCATTGAATGAGAATTGTTGTAATACGAAACAACTTGGTATAATTGAAGTACTAGACTATTACGGTATTGTAGTATACCTTCAACTCTAAAATTCAGCTTCCTGCAAAGTGCTAAGGTAGGAGAATTTCCCAGCTGAGAAATTTGGGATCTTTAATAGGAAGTACAGATGGCAAATGAAAGTTGTGAACAAACTTAGAAAAAAAGGTGGTTTTCCATTTACCAATACAAATAAAAAAGTATACTGAAGAGAACCCATGGCATTTCATAATCTTAAATTAATAAAAATAAATCATGCTATGCAGCTAATTTCCTTCTGTCATGTCTTACTTGCGGAAACCTCAGTCTCTTCCTCCTCCCCTCCCTCCCTGTCTTAGTGAGATTATCTGAAAGTTCATTTTGCCTTGTTGCAGTGTGCTTTTTCTACGAAGCAAATGCTCATCTTTTTCTTCTTTTTTTAGTGAGCTCTGATAGCCCTTCTTACCCACCTGCTTCCCTCCCTCCTCAGAGTTACACTCTGTACAAGTTGCTTATTCCTCACTCAAATCCAAGTAAAATTAAAATTAATATGTAATAAGGTAGTACTTACATCATTTATACACCTTTTTTCCTTCTGCATGCACATGGCTGATTCAGAGTCTAAATATCTGTTTTCCCAGTTAAACTGTCTGTTTAACTTGCCTTAAATCTGGGGGAATTTCATGTCAAATATGCAATACAGTCTTTTTAACTATTATTAACTATAGTTGCCATGCTGTACGTTACATCCCCATGTCTTATTTTATAGCTAGGAATTTGTACCTTTTGAGCCCTTCACCTCTTTCACCCACTCACCACCCCCGCCTCTGGCAACCACCAGTCTCTTCTGTATCTGTGAGCTTGGTTTTGGGGTTTTATTTAGATTCCACATATAAGTAAGATCATATGGAATTTGTCTTTCTTTGTCTGACTTGTTTCACTTAGCATAATGCCCTCAACGTCCATCCATGTTGTCACAGATGGCAAGATTTCGTTCTTTTTTATGGCTGAATAGTGTTCCATTGTATATGTATATATACACCACATTTTCTTTATCCATTTGTCCGTCAGTGGACGTTTAGGTTGCTTCCATATCTTGGCTATTGTAAATAATGTTGCAGTGTACATATATTTTTTTGAGTTAGTGTTTTCCTTTTATTCAGATAAATACCCAGAAGTAGAATTGCTGGATCATATGCCAGTTCTATTCTTAAATTTTTGAAGACCCTCCATACTGTTTTCCATAGTGGCTGCACCAATTTACATTCCCACCAGCAGTGCACAAGGGTCCCCTTTTCTCCGCATCCTCACCAGCATTTTATTTCTTGTCTTTCTGATAATAGCCATTCTAACAAGTGTGAGGCAATCTCTCTATGGTTTTGATTTGAATTTCCCTGATGATTAGTGATGTTGAGCATCTTTTCATATACCTATTGGCCATCCACATGTCTTTGGAAAAATGTTTATTCAGATCTGCCCATTATTTAATTGGATTGTTTGGTTTTTTGCTGTTGAGTCGTATGAGTTCTTTATATATTTTGGATATTAAGCCCTTATCAGATAGATGATTTGCAAATATTTTCTCCCATTCAGTAGGTTGCCATTTCATTTTGTTGATGGTTTCCTTTGCTGTGCAGAAGATTTTTAGTTTGATGTAGTCCCACTTGTTTATTTTTTCTTTTGTTGCTTTTGCTTTTGGTGTCAAATTCCAAAAGTCATTGCTAAGATCTATGTCAAAGAGCTTCTGGCCTATATTTTCTTCTAGAAGTTTTATGGTTTCAGGTGTTACATTCAAGTCTTTAATCCATTTTGAGTTAATTTTTGTGTATGGTGTAAGGTAGTGTGCATTGTTATTCTTCATGTGGCTGTCCAGTTTTCCCAGCACCATTTATTGACGAGACTGTCCTTTCCCCATTGTGTATTCTTGGCTCCTTTGTCATAAGATAATTGACTGTATATGCGTGGGTTTATTTCTGGGCTCTCTATTCTGCTCCATTAATTTATGTGTCTGTTTTTATGCCAATACCATGCTATTTGTATTACTATAGCTTTGTTATATAGTTTGAAATGAGGATATATGATGCCTCCAGCTTTGTTTTTCTTTCTCAAGATCACTTTGGCTATTCACAGTCTTTGTGGTTCCATATAAATTTTAGGACCATTTGTTCTATTTCTGTGAAAAATGCTAGTGGAATTTTGGTAGGGATTGCATTGAATCTGTGGATGGATTTGGGTAATAGGGACATTTTAACAATATTAATTCTTTCAATTCCTGAGCACGGAATGTCTTTCCATTTGTTTGTGTCACCTTCAATTTCTTTCATCAATGTCTTATATTTTTCAGTGTAGAGGTCTTTCACCTCTTTGGTTAAATTTATTCTTAGGTATTTTATTCTTTATAACGCAGTTGTAAATGGAATTGTTTTCTTAATTTCTCTTTCTGTTAGTTCAATATTAGTGTATAGAAATGCAACAAATTTCTGTGTATTAATTTTATACCCTGCAACTTTACTGAACTCATTTATTAGTTCTAACAGTTTTTTGGTAGAGTCCTTAGGGTTTTCTATGTATGGTATCATGTCATCTACAAATAGTGACAGTTTTACTTTTTTCTTTCTGATTTGGATGCCTTTTATTTCCTTTTCTTGCCTAATCGCTGTGGCTAGGACTTCCAAAACTATGTTGAATTATAGTAGCAAGAGTGGGCATTGTTGTCTTGTTTCTGATCTTAAAGGAAAAGCTTTCAGCTTTTCACCATTGAGTATGATGATAGCTGTGAGTCTGTCATGTATGGCCTTTATTATGTTGAGGTACATTCCCTCTGTACTCACTTTGTTGAGTTTTTTAATCATAAATGGATGTTAAATTTTGTCAAATGCTTTATCTGCATCTATTGAGATGATCATATGAATTTTACCCTTCATTTTGTTAATGGGGTGTATCGCATTGATTGATTGGCAGATGTTGAACCACTCTTGCATCTCTAGGATAAATCCTACTTGATCATGGTGTATGATTCTTTTAATGTATTGAATTCAGTTTACTAATATTTTTTTAAAGATTTTTACATCTATGTTCATCAGGGATTTGGCCTGTAATTTTCTTATCTTATGGTGCCCTTGTCTGTTTTTGGTATCAGGATAATGCTGTCCTTGTAAAATGAGTTTGGAAATGTTGCTTCCTCTTCTGTTTTTTGGAAGAGTTTGAGAAGGATTGGTATTAATTCTTCTTTGAATGTTTGGTACAATTCACCAGTGAAGCCATTTTGGTCCCAGACTTTTTTTTGTTGGGAGATTTTAAATTACTGATTCAATCTCCTTACTAGTAATTGGCCTATTTAGATTTTTTTTCATGATTCGGTTTTGGAAGGTTGTATGTTTCTAGGAATTTCTCCATTTCTTATAGGTTGTCCAATTTGTTGGTATAAATTTTTCATAGTAGTCTCTTATGATCTTTTGTATTTCTGTGATCAGTTGTAATGTCTCTTTCATTTCTGATTTTATTTGATCCTTCTCTCTTTTTTTCTTGGTGAGTTAGCTAAAGGTTTGTCAATTCTGTTTATCTTTTTGAAGAACCAGCTCTTGGTTTCATTGATCATTTCTATTGTCTTTTTAGTCTCTATTTCATTTATTTCTGCTCTGATCTTTATTATTTCTTTCCTTCTACTAACTTTGGTCCTCATTTATTCTTTTACTACTTCCTTGAGGTGTAAAGTTAGGTTGTTCATTTGAGATTTTTCTTGTTTCTTGAGATAGGCGTTTATTGCTATGAACTTCCCTCTTAGAACTGCTTTTGCTGCATCCCATACATTTTGGTATTTTGTAGTTCCATTTTCATTTGTCTCAAGATATGTTTTTTACGTCTCTTTTGATTTTTAATTGACCCATTGGTTGTTCAGTAGCATGTTGTTTAGTCTGTGTATATTTGTGAATTTTCCAGTTTACTTATTGTAATTAATTTATAGTTTCGTAGCATTGTGGTCAGAAAAAATGCTTGATATGATTTCAGTCTTCTTAAATTTGTAAAGACTTGTTTTGTGGCCTAATTCTCCAGGACATCCTGGAGAATGTCTCTTGTGCACTTGAGAAGAATGTGTATTTTATTGCTTTTGGATAGAATGTTCTGTATGTATC
The DNA here is from genome assembly GCF_021613505.1 of Equus quagga. Lineage (NCBI taxonomy): Eukaryota > Metazoa > Chordata > Mammalia > Perissodactyla > Equidae > Equus > Equus quagga. The sequence continues at coordinate 31,962,547 of NC_060278.1, forward strand.
TTAAGTCCGTCTATTCTAATGTGTCATTTAAGACTGGTATTTCCTTATTGATTTTCTGTAGGGAAAATCTATCCATTGATGTAGGTGGGCTATTAAATTCCCCTGCTTATATTGTATTGCTTCCTATTTCTCCTTTTAGGTCTGTTAATATTCGCATTATATATTTAGGTGCTCCCTTGTTGGGTGCATAAATATTTACAAATGTTATATCCTCTTGTTGAATTGATCTCTTTATCATTAGATAAGGCCCTTCTTTGTCTCTTATTGCATTCTTTGTTTTAAAGTCAATTTTGTCTAAGTATAGCTACCCCAAAAGAAACCTGGGGCATGCTTTTGGTGTTACATTTTACATCTTTTTATCTTGTGTATCCCTTAACTAATTATTGTAGTTACAATTATTTTTACTACTTTTGTCTTTTAGCCTTCATACTAGCTTTACAAGTGATTGACCTAGTACCTTTACTATATATTTGCTGTTACCAGTGAGATTTATACTTTCTTATGTTTTCCTGTTAATAATTAGTACTCTTTCTTTTCAGCTTAAAGAAATCTGTTTAGCATTTCTTGTAAGGCCAGTTTAGATTTGCTTGTCTGGAAAACTTTTTCTTTCCTTCAATTTTGAATGGTGTCTTTGCTGGGTAGAGTATTCTTGTTGGGAAGTTTTTTTCTTCCTCCTCTATAAACTGGTCAAGAACTATTGTATCTCCTTTAGTTTAAATCAGCAACCTATTCTTTCTTTTTCTCTTTGAAAAATATCAAGTATAATTCTGGAATTTTGCCCAAAATGTGTTGCCCTTTTCAAACACTCTATTGTAAGCTGACTTTTATATGAATTTATGATGATATCAACTTTAATATTCCAAGGTGAAAATGAAGTTGAAACTTTAAAAAAATATAATGGTGCTAATTTTTATTGTAATTGATTTGTCTATTTACAACACATTGATTTTTTTCAATTACGATAAACTGATTGTAATTGTTTATTCAACTATAATAATTCCCTAATATTCACATTAAAAAGATCTAAAGGCAGAACATATTTGTATTTTTTCTTTTTTTTTTCTTTTTTTAGATTTTTTTATTTTTTTCCTTTTTCTCCCCAAAGCCCCCTGGTACATAGTTGTATATTCTCTGTTGTGGGTCCTTCTAGTTGCGGCATGTGAGACGCTGCCTCAGCATGGCTTGAGGAGCAGTGCCATGTCCGCACCCAGGATTCGAACCAACGAAACACCGGGCTGCCTGCAGTGGAGTGTGCGAACTTAACCACTTGGCCACGGGGCCATCCCCTGTATTTTTTCTTTTTTTAGGAAAAAAATTTACTCACTGAGTTATTTCTAATGGCTACTGACTATTTTTTTGGGGGGGGGGGATGTAATCATCAAATAAAATACCAAATAATTGTAAGGGAGCCAGTCTTGAGGAGGAGTGAGCATGAATAAAATTTCATACCTAGTAATTACTCTAAATGCTCAAGAAGTATGCTAAACTGCATACTGTCCTAGGAATTAGAGGAATCACAGATAACAAAAACATTGTCTTCATCCCCTAATCACTAAGAGGGAGATAAATTGATAAACCCTGTGGTGGGTAAACAGTAGTGACCCTAATTTGGGTTACTGCAAAGTCCAATATAAAATAAAACAAATTCAGATTTTTTTCATTCAAAATATGTGTTGTAAACAAAAAATTTTTTAATTTAGCTTTTACATTTAAAATACAAAAATGATTAAAACAGTGATTGCACTTATGGGAAACAGTTAAAATTGCTCAACTTTATTATACTACTGTTATATTAATATAACTTCTAACATCTTGACCACTCTGAGAGCTCATAGAAGATGAATTTGTAAGAGGCCCTTTATTTGCCCAAGAACTCATATTAGATTTAACAGTCGTTTTTATTCCATCTCAGACTATTTACTGTTGCCTGGGTAATGCTGAGGAAATGTTTGGCCCTGGGATGGAGGCTGGGACTTGAAATCTGCAAGCTCTTCAAAGCTGGTCATTTTTTTCTAAAGTGTTTTGGGTTTTTTTAATCCTGTTTTTGATCATTTTTTCTGGCCTTTTAAACTTTAAAATAATTCAAAATTTTACCATAATCTTTATGTAAGTTCAAGGATTCCTCTCCAAAACCCTAAAACCCTGAGGTTAGGAAAATTTTAAGTTGAGAAACTTAGGACTTGGAGAGGGAGAAGGACCAGGCCCTGTAGAGACTGTCTGAGCTCTTTGTGTCCATGACAGTCACGCAGAAAGACCTGTTCACAGAGTCGTATGACAGTCACGCAGAAAGACCTGTTCATAGAGTCGTATTGCAGGATGTCTGCAACACAAATCAGCAGTAATGCACTATTGCTGTGGTCCCTTGCTGCACTCCCTAGAAATCTTCGCCCACAACTTCTGTGATGATAGTTAAAACCTTCTATGGCTTTGCTGTAGGTACTTTGCACACTAAGAGTATTGGTATTAGTACCTTATTTCGGTATTCAGGCTTCTCAGATTTTATGAGTCAGGGTTGCTGGCTTTTCTCATCTTGATTCCAGGGACTCAGAATAACTTGAAGGCTAAAAATGAAAAAGTAAATACTGTCTCTGTAGTTTTGTGTGCACATATATACATAACTGAAAATGCATATGTCCAATTACTTGTGTCTTTATAATTTGTATTGTTAGGCAAACTGTGGACAAGAAGTATGAAGGTTGCTTACAACATTCTGCATAAATTAGGTACAAAGCAAGAGCCTATGGTGCGACCTGGAGATAGGGTAAGTGCAGTTTAAATTATTACGTATGCAAAACACATCGTCTTATGTGGAAAGATACCTACTGTCTTAAAGTTTCAGAGTTCAGTGTCTCCTATCACTATATTACTAAATAAGGCTTTCTTAACATCTACTGTGAACCAGGAGCAATTACGCAATGTCATTTAATCATCACAACAATTCAGTGAGCTAAACTATGGTATTTCTCCATCTTATCCATAAGGACACTTGAACTTGAGAGGTTAACTATCATATCAGATGAAGGCACATAGCTAGTAAGTAGTGTAACCAGCACTCATATCCATTTCTGTCAGACCCCAAAGCCTGTGTTTCTAACTGCTGTCATATGTTGTCTCCTGGCTTGAAACATATTTGTGTCATCTACCTGAGCAGGCAGGACAATTATATTTAAAACTCTTTTCACATTTGTCAGTGAGACTGACAATCTTGGCAGCAAACTCCTGGTGTTACTCCTTTTCCAGTATTAAATTGCTTGATACAGATTGCTGTCTTTCATTAGAAAGCAAATTGTTATTCTTACTGCAATCTGGTAAGTCACAGAGGACAGATAGTAGTATTTCCATTTTAATGTTACACCCAGAGCAATTAACAGTCTTGTCCAGGCTTTACACTCTGATTTAGCCATGGGACTGGCTATAGAACCCAGTTTTCTTGCCTTCACTGTAGTGCCTTTTTTCCATACACTTCCAATGCCTCAGATGCCCTAAGACTGGTTTATCCTACTGCACCCAAAGGACCCCCAATGAATTTTATAAAAACATCATTGTAGAGCACCATAAATCAACAAGAACACAAGCTGTGATTCCACTGAGCAAGATTATAAAGACCTGGGCCCATTACAGGGAATTTTTTAAAAGATTGCTGCAGCCCCAGGATTCTGTGGTAGTCTGGGATTCTTTCCCATTTTTTATTGAACGAGTTTGACTTCTAGCTTTTAAAAGTCAAGTGTAGGTCTCATACTTCCTGATTATAAAACGTGCTACAAAGCTGCAGTAATCAGAACAGTGTGGTCTGACATAAAGAGAGACATAGACCAGTGGAATAGAGTAAGAGCCAAGAAATAAATCCTCACATATACAGTCAAATGACTTTCAGTAAGGGTGCTAAGACAGTAAATGGGGAAGGACACTTTATTCAACAAATGATGCTAGGAAAACTGGGTATCCACAAGCAAAAGAATGAAGTTGGACCTTCATCTAATACCATATACAAAAACTAACTAAAAATGAATCAAAAACCTTAACGTAAGAGCTGAAATTATAAAACTCATAGAATAAAATATAGGGGAAAAGCTTCATGACATTGGATTTGGCAGTGACTTCTTGGATATGATGCCAGAAGCACAGACAACAAAAAAATTGATAAATTGGATTTCATCAAAATTAAAAACTTTTGTGTACCAAAGAACACTATCGAGAGTGAAAAGACAACATACAGAATAGGAGAAAATATAGGCAAATCATACATCTGATAAGAGATTAGTATCCAGAATATATAGAGAATTACTGCAACTCAACAGCAACAACCAGAAAAATTTTTTTTTTAATTTTAAAAATTAAAGTTTAAAAAATGGGCAAAGTACTTGAATAGATACTTCTCCAGAGAGGATTTACAAATGACTGATCAGCACATGAAAAGATGCTCGACATCACTAATCTTAGGGGAGCATACTTCAAAACCACAATGAGATACCACTTCACACCCATTAGGATGGCTATTGTCAAAAAACGGAAAATAATAAGTGTTGACAAGAATCTGAAGAAATTGGAACCCTTGTGCACTGCTAGCAGGAATATACAATGGTGTAGCCACTTTGGAAAACAGTATGATGGTTCCTACAAAAATTAAACATAAAATTACCGTTTGATCCAGTAAATTTTACTTCAGTTTCAAAATAATTGAAAGCAGGGACTTGAACAGGTATTTCTATACCAATGTTCATGGCAGCGTTATTCACCAAAACCAAAAGGTGGATGCAACCCAAGTATCCATGGACAGATGAATGGATAAACAGAATGTGATATAAACACACAGTGGAATATTATTCAGCCTTAAAAAGGAAGGAAATTCTGACACATTGTAAAATATGGATGGACCTTGGGGACATTATGCTAAGTAAAATAAACCAGTCACAAAAGGACAAATATTGTATGGTTCCACTGTATTAGGTACTTGAGTAGTTAAATTCATAGAGACAGAAGAATGATGGTTACCAGGGGCTGGGAAAAGGGGATGAGGAGTTAGTGTTTAATGGAGATGGAATTTCAGTTTAGGAAGATGAAAAAGTTCTGGAGATGGATGGTGGTTATGGTTGTACAACAATGTGAATGTACTTAATGCCACAGAGCTGTACACTTGAAAATAGTTGAGATGGTAAACTTTGTTATGTATATTTTATCACAATAAAAAAAGTCAGTTGTAGTCTATCTCCCTTATCTATAATTTAATAGTCTTAATAGTTACTTAAAAAATTCTTTCATAGTATGGCCTCCAGATTCTTGAAGTTCCCCTACAATACCAATTACAAAGTAAACCACCTGTCTTCAGCTGAGATATCAGTAGGAATGTGGGGGGCACAGCTTTCATAGAATAAAATATGTAAAGAGATGGTTTTGGCAGGGGCTGGTTTGAATTGTGTGAGGCGACTACTTTTCTATATTATTCCGTGAAAAAATTATTCATGCGGCTAGCATCTGGCATGTGTGTATAAATACTTATTAAATAAGCATACGTGACTGTAGTATTCAGTTGATAGTAACCTCCTGTTGCAATAAACAGGATTCATTACCTCTTTGAAAACTGTGTTTCAATAAAACGTAATTTTCCATAGAATAATGAACATTCAGGCCTTAGCATAAAAATTATAGACAATTTTCATGTGGGTGACCCTATTAATGCCCTTTGGGGGAGTACCTTCTTGGGCTTTGAAAAAGGCATTTATGTGCCTAAGCTGAATAGGGTTTCCTGATGGTGTAGGAGCTGTGGAAGATACACAGGTGCATCACATGTGAAGCCTGCCTTCAGGGAGCTTGCAGTATTAAAAAAATAAAGACACATTGATCATTAGCTTTTCTATAAATTAGAAAGTGATACAGGTCCCCAGAGTAGGTGGCGAGAGATATAGCTGACTGTTTGGGAAGGAGCTAGAGAGCTTTTTCATTTTGGGAGCATCTGGGATCTGAGAAGCCCTCTCAAGGAGAAAAAGTAAGCTGGTGAGCCCTTGGTCAGGTTCTAGGAAGATGTGGAAAGAGGCTCGGGGGGGAAGTCTGTGGGGTGCAGAGGATGAATAAGCCAGGCCTGGCCAGTAGGGCTGGGTATAGGAAGAGCCATGGAGGAAGAAGACGGAGTCAGTTTAACAAGATTAAATCTGAGCAAAGGCTCAGGATGGGCTCTCGCCTCTTATTTGGTTGTGCTCTGTGGATAATGAGGGACAGTGAAATACAAAAGGAATACATAGAGAAATGAAGGAGACATTTGGGTTTATGGAAATGAAGCATCTGCATGCTTGTACAGTATTGCACTGGAATCACTATGGAGTCACTAGGAAATAGGACTTGTGACTGGTTCTGATCTAAAAGGAAAACCTAATGAGGACGAAGTAAGTATAGACTTCCTTCCTTAAAACAAATTGGAAAAGAAAATTTTTTCCAGCTTTGATTCTAAAAGAGGCTTAGATATTTGAATTTTTCTATCCATTACTTTTATACCGTTGACAGCATACTATAATGTACAATTTTATATTCTGCTTTTATTCACTTTACATTAATGTAACATTGCATCCTGTTTTAACACAACTCTTCAAAGTGGTATAAGATGGCATTATCAGCATGAACTTCAGTGAATTTTAAATCCTGGGTCCAGTTGATCTTCCTTTGAACAGAGCTGGGATGAGAACCAGACCCCAATCTCAGAAACAGGATTGACCATGTCTGGCTCTGGGAAACCACCTTCTTTCTCTCTGTTCTCTTGATGAGGATTTCTGCCTCAGAACATGTATTCCAGGAAGAATAACAAGTCAGCATTTAACTGGTCTTTCATGAATGGGCGTGACCATGAGTTTTGGATGGAACTTCAATGTCTTCTGCATTTTTACTGCTGTTTGATCGCTTACTCAAATGTCTTGGTCTACTTCAGGGAAAGAAGTTGTGTGGCAGTGGTACCCTTGCAAATACTACATTGAATATCTTTGCTTTGCCAGATCCAGATCTAAAAACAGAAGCTGTCAACTTTTAGCCCACCACTTAAAGGTGAAACACTGAGGATGCTGCAAACCTCAAATAGTTTTTTTTTTTTTTTGAGGAAGATTAGCCCTGAGCTAACTGCTGCCAATCCTCCTCTTTTTTCTGAGGAAGACTGGCCCTGAGCTAACATCCATGCCCATCTTCCTCTACTTTTTATGTGGGACGCCTACCACAGCATGGCTTGCCAAGCGGTGCCATGTCTGCACCCGGGATCCGAACCGGCGAACCCCAGGCTGCTGAAGCAGAACGTGCGCTCTTAACTGCTGCACCACCAGGCTGGCCCCTCAAATAGTTTTTTAAAATAATTGGTTGTGGTTCAGATGTGTAGACATACAAATAAATCCTTTTATTCCTCCTTGAAAGTCCTACTAATGTGGTAGCCTGGCATCTGACTGAGTGCTGCTGGGACAAAATAAAGACTAATATAATCAACAGTTATTTCACAGGGTTTCTCAAATAAAATTGCTCAGTAGTGCAGAATGGCTTTAACTGGCCTTACAGTGTCATTTCTCTCTCATGTAGCTGATTTTAGTAAACTGCAGGAATGCTGCATAGAAAGAAAATCTTCATATAATCTCAAATTTAATTTTGTTTCCACCAACTATCTTGTATTGCTAAATTGCCAACATAGCCAAATTTAAGATACAACCTGCTCCCTTCTCAGCTGCCATCTGAATACTTGGATGCCAATCTGCTTATTTAGATATTGAGAGGGAGTGTCTTATCCAGCTGTTCATGACAAAATTTAATACCTTCTAGTTAGGACATTTTAAAGAAAAAATTGGTTAAATTCCTGAATGAGATACTGCACAAATGATATGTATATGGTCAGTCATGGGATTTATGTGCCTATGAATACACAACAAATTTAATTGTCTACCAGAAGGCGTAGCGCCAATGCCACAGCACACGTGAGAGGGGCTCATCCTAAGAGAGAAGCAGAGTTCTGCGGTGCACCGCGGAGAATCCAGAAGTAGGACTGTCTGTTACAGCTGCATGTCCTGAAGGAGGCTCTCCAAACCAAGGGAACAGCAAGGGTTACTCCAGGAGGAGCGTGGGCTAGCGGGAAAGCCAGCTGGATCCACGATAAATTAGCTACACTGCAGACACTGAAGTGAGCTCCAGTGAATTCAAATTGGATGAAATATTGGTTAAATAATAGGTGATAACGTAAAGGAAAGGTTTGATAAATTTACATAAAACATTAAATGTGCAAATAAAAATAAAACATAAAATATTAGATCAAGAAGTGTTTGCATCAAATGTAAGTTAATATTATCAAATATATTTAAAATTCATCCAGATTTTAGGGGAGATGTCAAAACACCAACAGATAAATAGGCAACAAATGAAAACAGTTCATATGAGGAAGAATAACTATAAGCCATCTTGTGGAAAATTGTTCGTCATTAAGGTACCCTAAGGAATATCAGAAAACATATTTTTAAAATAATACTATCCATTATTTGGTTACTTGATGGTAATTTAAATTAACCTGACTTTTAGAACTCCATGATTATTCTACTCTTAGTTCCTCAGAACCTGTGCTGGGAGCTGGTGGACAGGGGAGCATGTGTCAATAGAAGTTCTTTGAAGCTCACCTGTGAGGACAGAAAGCCAAGACCCTGCAGGTGCACTGCCAACTGCCCTCCCCCACCCCCAGTGCTGAAAGTTAGTGCACCTCGGGTGGCTCACATTCACGGCTGCGTCCCCTGTGCCAGGTGTCACACTGAGCTCTTATCTGCCTTCTCCCATTTCATCTGTACCACATGCTAAGAAATAGGTTCTATGAGTATTCTTGTTTTTCATATAAGAAAACTAAGGCTAGAGGGACAAGACTGTGCCCGAGATCCTGGAGCTAACAGTCACCCAGGATCTGAATAAGTCCTATGTGGTCCAGCTCCCAGCTGCCAGCCCTCATGGAGAAAGGAAGCACATAGCATTCAGTCCCAGTTGTGGAGACCACATGGAAAGACGAGGAAGTGTCTATGAAGCCATAAGAATAGTGAAAACCAGAACAGTGTGTACACTGTAGTTTTATCCATGTAAAAATACATGTCAACATGGAAGATAACGTGGGAAAAACAAGGATAGTTGTATTCTGTACAGCGTTACAGATGACTGGGTGATATGTGTGCCTTCCACATAAAATAGAGGAAAAGTACATGATGCTTATTAAAATGCATCTTACTAAAATGCATTTTTAAACAGGGCACCTGATTTTTGTCTGAGCGTCTGTTCTTTCTTAGAATGTGACCTGCTGTCTGTGGCAGGTTGCGTCCTCCCGTGGTATTTTAAAAGCTGACAGTGTCCTGTTAACAGCTGATCCCTCCCCCTGTGTCGGTCCAGGTGGCGCTGGTGTTCCCCAACAATGACCCTGCTGCCTCCATGGTGGCCTTCTACGGCTGCCTGCTTGCCGAAGTCGTTCCTGTGCCCATCGAAGTGCCACTCACGAGAAAGGTAAACAGCATGCCACCCACTCTGAATGTGCTGGAACCTTTCTGAGCGTGAGAGTGAGGTTACAGCAGCCGTAATTGGCAGAAGGGGATGTGTTCTTTCGTTGACTGTGCTTTATCCTGACAGGAGCCCTGAGTGGTGACCTGGCTGGTTCAGAGAGGGTCACTGTAGGCATGGGACACTGAAGGTCCGGGGCAGAGCAGAAGGAGAGCTGTGAGTCTCTGTAGCGGGGCCGGGGTTTCTCACCTGCACTTTGTCGGTCCTTCTGGGACCTGCCTGCCCACCATCTTAGGCATCCCAGGCTGTGACCTGCCAGTCGGCTCTGTCTTCCTCACTTCCTGGGCCCACTCAGACCCTTGTGTTATCACCCTGAACCTCAGGACCAGAAAGCCCTTCTCAGAAGAAAGGGCTGAGGTTCCCTTCTGGCCATCTCTCCATCAGAACATCTTCTGAGGAGAAACAGCACCAGGAGATGACTTTGCTTACATCTGTCTCAAGCCAGAAGCTGTGCATCGGGCCTCAGGCGCTGTGACTTTAGAGCATGACATTCGATGTCTTAGAAAACTTTGCTTATTTTTAGATAAAAGAATCCATTGGCTCAGGTGCAGTGGGAATGGGGTGAGATGTGCGCATAAGCATAGGTGATGAAGTGTGTGAATATTTCTTCTGTCTACAAGTTTTATGCCCACCAGACTTGTCCTAAAATAAAGGGCCTCACGAGACCCACATTTTCCAAATCCTGATTGTTGCTTAATGACCCTAACTAAACACTTGAGTCTCACATACATTTATTTATTCTCTGTTTTAACTCGTGAGGTGACAGGAGCAAGCTCATTTTTCCCTTGAGGAGTTCGTAGTAGGAGAAATGGTGTTCCTGCAGCAGTTTGGCCGGGGAGTGCAAAGGGGCACGAAAGGGACATCCACACAACAGTGCCAGAAAGGGCTGGAGCAGCCACAGAAGATCTGCAAAATGCATGTTGCCATCACCCTCGTGAGGTGGCTGAGCTGGTCTGTTGAGGCCAGCTCTCAGCAGAGCAGATCTGTGAGCCAGCAAAAGTTGGCTGAGCCAGAATTTCCCCTCCACCGATAGAGGCTCTGCCATGGCACGAGTCTGATGGAGAAATAGCAAGGCCTTAGGACGAGGGGTCGAATTGTGCGTGTTCTGAATGTAACAGGACCAGAGCCAAATGGGCCCCATAGGCCATGGGAGTTGACCCAGCCAGGACGTGGCCCATCAGCACTCACATCCATGCCTGCTCCAGGAACAGCCCGACATCAAGGCTTAGAGGAGTCCCTCCTGCGAGAAGCATCATCTCGGGAGGCTTTCTCTCCTGTACCGATAGAATTGTCCTTTGCTTAGAATTCTAACACACAATCCATTTGTTTGCTTTAATCAAGATTTTTCAAATGTTGTGTTCAAGTGAAATATCTCTGGAAGGAGTAATATCAATGTCTTGTCACATTTTTACAACCTCATATGAATGGTCACAGCCCTTCCTCAGCAGCATGTTTTGCTGGAGGAAATCAGAGGGAGCAAGGAGACCCTGGGACCAGGAGTTGTGGGGAGGGAAACGGGGCTGCCCAAGGGTGAAAATCCACCCTGCTGAAGTATGTATGGGTGGAAGGTTGTGCCCATGTCTGGGATTCATTTTAAATCCAGTCTGTGTGCGTGTGTGTGTTTGGGGTAAGATATGAGACCAGATTTTTCAAACATTGATAATTCTTGAAGCTCAATGACGGTACATGGCATTTCTGTCTCCTTTTCTCTGTATGTTTGTGTATGCTTGGAAATTTTCATTACAAATAAAAAGTTAAAAATTAATTGGCAAAAAAATATGTATTAATGACAAGTTTGTCTTAGTATTGATAAGGAAAATTTCTTGTGTCAAATTTCTTTGATCCACCTGGTTACATGACCATAATAATCTTTAAACTTAGCAATCTGCAGCGTATTTTGTATTGACTCTGCAGAGTAATGCATCTGAAGTCCTTATCTCCATTATGTCTTTGCATTATTGTCTTACTCTGCCTCCTGAGAGCTAACAAACTATTAAGGCAGTGATTTGAGTAGGCAAGGAACAAAACTGGATAAATACCAGCTAGAAGTTGTGTGGCCACACATCCAAAATGAGTTCATGAGAGGGACTTTCCATGAACTTACCTCACGTTTGTTAGAGAATCATTTTTATGGCTATGATTGACCCTTTCTGACAGAGAGCCTGGGATGGATGATGGTTGAGTGGCAGTCCACACTGGCCTGTTAAATGCAGTCAGAGACTGTGGGTGAGGAGAGGCTTCCTAGGAAGTGACGTGATTAGTCACTCTCTGCGTGGTGGAGGAGGATTGAGAGTCAGAGAAGGGTTTGAACTCAGGTGTGATCCAGCTTTTCTTGAACAGCAAAAGAGAATCAGCGAGATTTTGTGACAGGGAGTTGATCATTACAGTCCTTGGTGGCATAGCTCCTCAGAGGAATGGCGCCCCAAGCGAGCTGCCTGCCTTTATCTGAGAAAGAACCTGCAGGCCAGAAACTGCTCCTTCTGGGGAAGGCACGTAGAAAACATCGTCAGGGCCAGAGTGTGCATGCCGCGAGGACTGTCTTCCTCATGTTCTTCCTGAGTGGGGGCTGCTTACCTGAGTTGCTTCCTGTCAGGACAGTTAAAGGCAGATATTCCAAAGGGTATGTGAGAGCTCCATGTAGATCGTGGCATGGGTATGTCCAAATGTCCTTGTCCTCGGGGTCCATAGAGAGACAGGCCCATGGAGGACTGTGGCTTCGATGTTGTGTGTTGAGAGTGGGTCTACGTGCAGGCTCCAGGTTCGAGCATGTGTTTAATTTGAAGGGTCTCAGTGCGTGGAGGAGATGCACAGAGTGCTCTGAGAGTGGGTGGTGGGCTGTCATCTCAACCCGATGGTGGCAGGGTGGGCAGAGCTGTTTCTGGGAAGTTGATGTTTGACTGGAGCTCTGAGAAGGAATTTTCCAGATGAGGAGGAGGAGAAGCTGCTTCCGGCTGAGGGAGGAGCAGGCACGAAGGCTGAATTTCATGTAAATGTGGTGCCTTGTTCCCAGTTACTCTCCTTCCCACGCAGTCTCTCATCTCTTCCTCATATTTTAGGTGTCTTTAGGAGCAGTTATTAGAAAGAGAGGGTTCAGAGACAGTAGGTCTCTGCCAGGAGGGCCACAGTCAGAGTGAGAGCCCTCAGCAGGCCACTGGTGCTCCCTCTCCTAAGCCATCCTGTGCAGCCTTACTGTGGACATTCCGGCACATTCACACTCACAAAGCAACTGCCACTTCCTGCCACTGACTTGATTTCAGAACCTGTCTCCACTCCCCTTTGTGTGGTCTCAACATTTGGTGATGTGATATCCAAGGTCACATCAAAGTGACTGGTTGTAACTACTTGAAAGACTGTTGCTTGAAGGAAAAGAACCATGCGAGTCCCAGCACTGGGAACGTCTTGTTGCCAAGTGCCAGACCCCCTGTCCCCTCGCAGCGTCTCCCCTCTCCAGCAATGGGAGATTGGCTGTGTAGAGTTCCACAGAGAGAGACTTGGTTTCCAATGTAGGTTTAAATCTGCAATAAGAAAAGTGTGAACTAGTCACGTGACAGCTACAGCCTTGAGATGTCAGTGCTGCTGATCTTACCTGGGTGAGAACTGGCATCATCTCACGTTTTCCGTTAGCGAGGTACAGATGGGCAGAGCAACAGGAAACCGCATCGGGTCCAGTGACAGGCCTGCCGGGTTGTCCGAAGGTTCAGGTAGAGCCATGTGGGAGCAAATAGCAGAGACAGGTTCACAGTGGTCATGACGTTTTGGGGATGCTGGCTCCTTCACAGCTTCCATCTTATTCTCTGAATCGTAGCCAGTGTGACTGGTGGGAGTAAAGAAATTGAATTGGACTGACTTGCTGCTTGTCCATTTTCCTGCAAGGCAGCTGGACACAGTAAACGACAGAACTCACAGGGTTGGGTGGTCCTGTGCTGTCCCAACCCACGTGTCTGCTCACATACCATGTCCCTGAATCAGTGTAGTCATTCAGAGGCAGCCCTCTGTGCCATCAACACATGTACACTAAATACACATCCTTGTTTCCTGAGACAGGGCATGTTCAATATGGAAAGGTGACAGGTCTTCATTTCTTTGGTTCAGAATGGATGCCTAATCCGCCCACGCCCGATGTGATCAAATACATCAGAGCCCTTTGCTTTGAGTATTTTTTAAACCAGGCCCTCGGTGTTAGCTAATTATTAAGTATGAAGATGTTTTCTTGGACCCTTCCTGTTCTCCACAATAATTATGTCCTACAGTGACAATCTTACAGAAGTGGAGGGAAACCTAACAGCAGCGTTTTAGTGAGAACCACTGTGTGCCAGCCATGCGCTAAGCACTTTATATGCGCTCTTCTGGTTCATCCCTCACAACAGACCTATGACATGGCTCTGCTTTTTATGCCAGTGGTACAGATGTGGGAACTGAAGCCAAGCAAGCAAGCTACCCTGTTCAAGGTCACGCAGCTAGCTAGCGGCAGCCTGGGATGTGATCCTGGTTCTGCAGACTCCAGTCCATGCCCCGAATTGCCTCTTGTTCAGGGAGGTTTGTTCCATCCCAGAACTTGGGGGTGAGGCCGTGTTTTGCCAGGAATGCAGCCATCAGCCAGCTTTGTGACTCTTCTCTCTTTGCTGCCCTCTCTCAGGATGCAGGAAGCCAGCAGATCGGGTTCTTGCTTGGAAGCTGTGGAGTGACAGTAGCCTTGACGAGCGATGCTTGCCACAAAGGCTTGCCAAAAAGCCCAACAGGGGAGATCCCACAGTTCAAAGGTAGGCCACAGCCCCACATGCCAAGTCTAAGGCTGGCTCTTCACTTGGGAACAGTGTACCACTTCATGTCAGTTCCAGGACACATGCTTCTCCACACGTGAACATCGCAGATAACACGTCTTGTGTTATCAGCCTGCGATGTGGTGTGATTTAACTGGGTACAGCTTACAGCACTGTTGATGTTGTCTTAGACTTACTGGAAACATCAGAGTCCATCTAGCTTGTGGTGGTGTAAAGCATGCCACATGAATAGGGAAAGTTATTTTACACACCTCTTTTCTGAGTAATGCTTACCTAAAAGAAATTTGTCGTTTATTTCGAAGGTTGGCCAAAGCTATTATGGTTTGTCACAGAGTCAAAACATCTCTCTAAACCTCCTCGAGATTGGTTCCCACATATTAAAGATGCAAATAATGACACCGCCTATATTGAGGTAAGTCCCTGGGTCTGGACACAAGCTTTGGGAACTTCGTCTCATGCATTTCTGATAGTTACACATGTCCAGGATGAGGGAACTCGCAGCCTCTTGATTAACTGGAAGAGCTGAGGGACGTGGGTCTCATGCTTTATTCTCTTGGTACCACTTGTCCACACCTTGTCTCATTTCAGTATAAGACGTGCAAGGATGGAAGTGTGCTTGGGGTGACCGTGACAAGAATTGCACTGCTGACACACTGCCAGGCCCTCACACAGGCGTGTGGCTACACAGAAGGTATGGGCGGGACCCTGATCCAGACCTTGGCCCTGGAGATGCACGTTGACAGTGGAGGGATTGTGTTGTTCCCACTCTTAGCCATGAGAGTAGTGTTACGTTTGCACCCAGCTCAACTCAAGCTTCACTTGTTGGATTGTTTAGTGTCTTGGTCAGCTTGGGCTGCCATAACAAATACTAAAGACTAGGGGCTTAAGCAATAGACATTTATTTCTCACAGCTCTGGAGGCTGGAAGTCTGGGATCTAGGTGCTCTCAGAGTTGGCTCCTGGTGGTGAGGACTCTTCCTGGCTTGTAGACAGTGCCTTCTTGCTGTGTCCTGACCCAACCTTTCCTCCGTGTATGTGGAGAGAGAGCTCTCATGTCTCTTCCTCTTCTTATAAGGACACCCATCCTATTGGATCAGGTCCCCACCCTTATGACCTCCTTTAACCTTAGTTACCTTCTTAGAATTCCCATCTCCAAGTACAGTCACACTGGGGCTTAGGGCTCAGGCTATAGCAGATAATTAATATCACAGGTGTTCATCCCTGGCTGCTCATTAGAATCTCTCTGAGAGCTTTAAAAATTACCCACTCTTCAGCCCACCCCTACCGATTGGATCCGAGTCTCTGGGGTGGATTCTATAAGCTCCCCAGGCTGGGCTGCTGCAATGGAGAACAGTGGTTTTCACGTGTTTTCTCTCCCCTGGGTGAGAGTCATGGAGGCAGAGAGGTCACGTGGCTGGAGGGAACCATGGTAACAGCGTGGACTGCGCTTATAAGAGGAAGAGTCAGCCTAGATGACCAGTTAACCTTCTGGCCGGAGCTTCTGTGACCAAGTCCCTGCATTGGAGACATCACAGGCCCCCAGGGGCTGGTTCCCAAGGAATCACTTCCTGGCATCCATGGAAGCTGGTGGTGGTGTCTGTCGCACACTTGAGGATGAATGGTTTCCTTTTTTACTGTTCTTGTTCTCCCTCCCTCCCCATCCTTCTGGTAGGAACAGTTCACAGGGCCAGCCCCATGGCCGAGTGGTTAAAAGTTCAGAGCACTCCTCTTCTGCCACCCAGGTTCAGGGGTTCAGATCCTGGGCGTGGACCTATTCTACTCATCAGCCATGCGTGGTGGCACCCCACATATAAAAAAATAGAGGGAGGTTGGCATGAATGTTAGCTCCAGGCAGTCTTCCTCGCAAAAGGAAGAAAAGCAACAAACAAAACAGTTCACTTGTCTCTGATGTTCGGTCCCTAGACCAGCTTCCCAAACATTTTCGCACATCAAGACACATGCCTCCAATCATCACCACCCTATTGGTTAGCATTTTCAGCTTTAATTCCAGCCTTTCTTACAACCTCATGACCATATTCCTTGCCCTAATTTCTTGAAGGTTCCAGGCTGTCAATTTTGAGGGAGTTGGGGAGAGAATACATATATATTTGCTCCTTGTGTCTCAACCTAAGAAAAATACTTGTATAAAATGGAATATAGGCTGTTTCCTTTGAGCTTGTTTATTTTGAAAGTCCCTCTGCCTGCCTACCCTGAAAGGGATGAGGCACAGGATACTGAACCTCTGGCAAGCATAGCAAGAACCAAGTGAGAATGTAAGGTGAGACATCAACAAATGCCCAGGGCTCAGTGATGGGTAGTGTTGGGCAGATGTGTGGGCAGTTGGACCACCTGCCCAGGCCATTTGACCAGTATGACTTAAAAAGCACTGTTGGTGGCCTTGCTGGTGGCTGGCTCTCCAGCGTGGTCTCTACATGCCAGCGTAGTAGTTCTTTTCCACCATTTATTCTTAGCCTCTGTTCTTGCTCCCCATTTAGGAGCTGCCCCCATAGCCCTGAACACTCTTCCCTCCCCGTCCCTCGAAATCCTTGCCTCCTTTATTATTCCAGCCCCATCCTGGAGGCTTATGGGGTGCAGGAAAGCGATTTTGCTGGAAATCGCCCCTCTCCTCCAAATTCACCAGCAGCGTTTTCCCTTTCCTGGAAGACCACGCGATGGAAATGAAGCAAAACTAAAAACAGGAAAAAAGGCAGACAGGAGGAAAATAAGTATATAAAAAGAGAAGACATAAGGAGTTTTAAGTGATGGTGTGAGGAGCCATTGCTGTTAATGTACGTGTCAGAATATCCATCTAGAAACACTTTCCAGGCAGGCCAGCATTTTTAAAGGGGTTGGGAGGCTACAGAATTTCTACAAAGATAAAGTGAATGATACTTTTCCAAGATCTGTTACCACCCCTGACACAATGTTTGGTTTTCTTGGCCTTTTGGTCCATGCCTGTCTTTCATAAGTCAAAATCTTTTGACTCTTTTTATTTGTGCAGCTGAAACAATTGTGAATGTGTTGGATTTCAAGAAAGACGTTGGGCTCTGGCACGGAATCCTAACAGTAAGTGTGGCCCGACCCCCCCAACTCCCGCCCTGCAGTGTCCTGTTTACATTTAAATTGATTGATGTTAGAATTAGAATCACAATCTGTACGCATAGCCCTTGGCTAAGCCTCTTCCTCCTACATTACAGAGAAGGGTCAGGTTGTTAGAAGTCTTAAATTGTCAGCTAATGTAACTTCCAGAAGCATGGTAAACCCAGGGGGTTTCAGCAGCTTCTTGCTTGAGTCATCCAACCACGTGTTGAGGTTAAATTACAGCAGCCTTACTCGGTCTCTTTCCTCCCTACTTTTGGCATTTAAGATGGCACAGTAATGTTATTGACTCTTGTGTTTGGGTCACCTTCTCATATATCTGATTTGCCTACCACATTCTTGTTGCTTCTTCTCTCTATGCGTCAGTGTTTATGAATATTTAGGCAATCTGCTGTTCCACATGCTACAGAGGGAAAAGCCCTTTGCAGATTTCCCCTTGAAAATTCAGCACACGTTATAGAGAATGCATATCTCATAATTGTTAGTGCCACTTGATAAGTGACAACAGTTCCAAGCTGTGGGCACTTTGAATAGAGAAATAACCTTATTCTTGAAGATATGTTTGGTGCTTAAAAAAATACATATAGCATAACTGCTTAGAATCTCACCTTTTCTGTTTCATATGTGGTTATTTTCACTCACCCATTTTCCTTTCTTAGGCTGAAACTTTGTATCTTTTCTGAAGTAGAAAATTTTAGTCATTTTTGCATAAGTTGTAAGAACATAAACACAGAAAATGGGATTTGTTGTTTCTTGATAAACCAGGACTTATTAGAACAAGAGTGTGCAGGCATCACACAGACCCAAGGTTTTTGGCTCCAGACCAACAGCCTCTTTCTGTGATCAGTACAGTTCATTTCCATCATCTGGATACTAGCACATGATTGATGAAATGCAGAACATGCGTGCTCACTAGCAGATGATAAGATGCAGAAGGTGCATGCTTACGGATGTGCTGGCCTAGTGGGAAGAGATAGGGTCGGAGGACACAGCCTGCATCTCAGCCCTGCTTCTGTAGCTCTTTGACTCCAGGCACGTCGCCTGCACCTGTGCCCGAGCCTCTCTGAACCTCAGTTTTCCTGTCTGTCCAGTGGAATGGTGGTCCTATGTGAGAATCATGTGGCCTGATGTGTAATGGGCTCCTAAGCCATCTACTTGCTTGACCCTTGTGACAGAAGCTTCTGTTGTTGCTGCCTTCGTAGTTGCTCTTAGTGAGAATGTTGCTTTCAAGAGCTCTGTGGTGGAACTCCCACAGATCTTGTTGATATTCCACCCACCTGCTTACTCTTGCTCTGGATTCCTACCAGCCCCAGGAATCGGCACTGTCTGAGTCTCTCTTTTGCTGCCACCTTCTAGAGCAAGGAAGGTCTCTGGGGGGACAGCCATATGTGCTCTTCTGTGGTGTCTTCTGTATGATGAAAGATGCTTTCACCCCCAGCATGGAGTGGGGAACAACTGAGGCGAGTGAGCACGTACTGGCAGTACGCAAGCTCATACCCACCAGAGAGGGTGTAGGTGGTCACTGCCCCGAGCTTCCTGCCTCAGAGCAGCGCTCTCCAGAGTGTCTGCACCTGCTCACTCCACCTCCACCCAAGGCAGCAGAGAATTCCACTGTGGGCAGAACCGACCAGCAAGGGTTTTGTCCAATGCTCCCCATTCTGTCGTCCCTCAACTGCCAGGTCTGTAGGTGCAGCTGCACCGAACGACAGGCAAGCGGGTATGAGTCCTACCTGGAGCGTGTAGGGACTAGCCATTTATTTTAAGTTTATTTTGGTCATCTATTTTAAAGGAGTGAACCCTTTAGGGGTCCCAGCCTACATTAGCAAGGCTACATGGAGCTGAGGGTAATTAAGGCAAGCTACTCACTACTCCATGAGATCTCAGTGCAACATTTAATAAATAAAGCTGGTATAATACACTAGAAAGAATTAAGCTTCCAGACTATGAAAGGCCATTAAAAAATGATCATTCAACTAAAGGTTTTATAAAAAAGGATTTGGAGATGTTAGCTCTGGGCCACTCTTCCTCATCAAAATGAGGAGGATTGGTGGCAGATGTTAGTCAGGGCTGATCTTCCTCAAAAAAATGATTTGGACAGAAAAAAGGAGCCAAGATGACTAGATAACCTTTGGGAATTCACTTGCACGCTGAAGTCTCTTCCAAGATTCTTCCAGGATGCACTTGCCCTGAGGCCCCCTGACGTGGGATGAGCCCACTCCTGTCCTGTCCCCACGTGGAGCCTGGTGTGGCAGGGACGATGCCTCATGCGCTGGGTTCACCTCTGTGTATCATTGCTTTCAGAGTGTCATGAACATGATGCACGTGATCAGCATCCCATACTCGCTGATGAAGGTGAACCCGCTCTCCTGGATTCAGAAGGTCTGCCAGTACAAAGGTGCGTCTCAGGGTGGCCTCCAGTGGGTGTTCTGTCACTAATGACAATGGCTTCTTGTTTAATATTACATGGTCTGACAGTGCACATGTTAACTCACTTCCCTTCTACTTCTCCCTCAGCAAAAGTGGCTTGTGTGAAGTCCAGGGACATGCACTGGGCGTTAGTGGCACACAGGGATCAAAGAGACATCAACCTCTCCTCCCTCCGGATGCTGATAGTGGCTGATGGCGCAAACCCCTGTGAGTGGCAAGTCTGCTGCTCAGGCGGCAGGCCGGCAGGAGAGCCCTCGCTCTCCAGGTCTCGTGATGTGCAGTCTGGTTTTTCTTTTTCTAGTCTTTACCTTAGTTAAGAAGTTGCCTTAAAATAGTAACCAAACATATTGCTCACTGGCCTAAGGTCGTGATGGTCGAGAACATGGACTTGCAGACACTGGGCCTGAGTCCTGGATGTTCTGCTTCCTGATTATGTAGAGAACCTGACTTACTTTTTTAAATCTTTCTCTTTCTTTAGCTGCAAAATAGTACATAAATCATAAGATTGTATGAGGATTAAATGAAGTAATCCCTATATACAGTTCTTTGGATGTAATAAGTGCTCAAGAAATAGTAACTACTTTTATTTTATGGTCTATAGTAGTTTTATTGGTCAGGAAATTAATTTGTCATTTTTAATGGAATTTCATTATCAAATCGTATAGCAAAAATTACCCAGGAAAAGGAAATTAGCGCTTCCACAGAATACTATTAATATACCTTGAGAAATATTTCAGTTAGTTGGAAAAAAACCCAGCTAACTTGTCTTTTTATGAGAAGAGTATATAAGCCAGAAGCAGAGTGGATGAGTGAAAGAACGTTTGTTTCTGACCACATTTGTAAACTGTGCAACATAAATATGTGTAAATTAAAACAGCATATACTTTCTCAAAGAACATCTGATATGCAAAAGTGGACTTGCAAACAGATAATTCAGTATTAGTTTTATAAATGATTCTTCCATTTACAAAATAACTCTATAAATTGTGGGGTGTTTTAATACACAGTTGGTTTTAACCCTAAGTCTACAGAATGATGTGTCTTGCATGAAGCAAGGTGTGCTTGTACTGGGAAATAACTCATCTGAGTGGTCCCTGGTCATTACCCCTGGATCTCATCATTCAAGTTAATGTGGAGGCATGTTCATTTAGTTAGGGTTAGATATGCCCATCTCTTGGAACATGCATACTGGAAATAGTAGAATAAATCTCAGAAAACTTAAGTTCATCAGTCAGCAAAAATGTTTTGATTGAGTATAGAAGTTACAGTTTTGAAATTCTTGAGTTCTATGAGTGTGAGAATAATATCATCTTTCGTTGTAGCATAAATATAAATTGTATTAAATGAAATATTTTTTCCATGCTGCCTAACTCCAATTGTGCCTAAGTCCTAAATCCGAAAGCATTTTATGTTATGGGATATTTTTAATCAATCACATTGCTTCCACTGTCTGATTACCGTCCCCTTTGTCACTCTAGGGTCTATTTCTTCCTGCGATGCGTTTCTGAATGTCTTCCAAAGTAAAGGCTTGCGCCAGGAGGTCATCTGTCCCTGTGCCAGCTCACCAGAGGCACTCACAGTGGCCATCCGGAGGTACTGGCTGAGTTAATTGAAGTGGACAGCCCAGGGAGCTGTCATGATTAAGCAGCTGATGGAGATCTGGGAACCAGAGCAATTAATTTTAGTGTGGGAATAAAAACAGGCCCCAGCCTTTTCAAGATGAGTTTATGCTAGAATGGATTCTTTTAGATAGTCTTGTCAACAAAAATAATCCATAACCAATCTATAAATGAAAATTTGGGTGAGTTTATTCTGAGCTAAAATGTGAGGACCAGGGCCTGGGGCCTTTCTTCTCAAAGGAAGAAAGGGCACCAAAGAAGTAGGGTGTACAGAGTGGTTATATACCCCCAAACAGGGTGTTTCACATATGATTGAAATGTCCCTTTTACAATAGTCGCAAGACTGCTCTGTTGGCACAGCAATTGATGGATGATACAGTAGGTAGGGCTGCTATCTTGGTGGACACAGCAGGGTGGCAGGTCTGTTGTCTGAAGCTGGGTGGTCACAGGTGAGCTGGGTGGTCAAAGGTGAGTTCAGCAATCAGTTCCTGCCTAAGGAAAGATGCTTATCCCTAAGGAAATGCCAATGTGGGGGAAGTTGCACCTTTATCTTAAGGGCATTTGTTCTTGCCATAGTAAATGTGTAAAGCAGATATACAGTGCATGCTCAAGGCCACGTCAGGCCCTTTTGGAAAAAACAAAGTCAGGCCGAATTAGGTTTACACCAAATGGCTTTCTCATATACTCCAATATATCCTATTGTTTGCCATTTCTGATTGTCAGTCTCGATTTATCAGCTAGAGGAACATTTCTCACTCTAGATTTTCATGCAGTTCCTGCAGGCTCTCTTCAGTTTTCATTGAGCAGTGACGTCCTGTCTTTGCAGGTCTCACATTTTCGCTTGCTTCTATCAGGCTCAGGTTTATTTGGGGGTGGAATATAGTAACTGTTGGATGAATCAAAATTTTTGTAGCCACGCCTGTGCCCTGTGATACTCGGTTTTTATGTCATCTTCATTTTCCACCCTCTGCAACACTGCATATTCTGCACTTTAAAAAGGCTGGTTTTTCTGAGCTCTGGAGCTGCTTGATGGCACATCAGAAGGCTGTCAGGTCTATGAAGAGCAGCTGTCCACAGCGTTAGCATGGGGCCTCCTGGGTGCTCTTGCTGAGGTTCTTGCTCAGTGGCCCTGGTCATAGGTCACTCTAGCATCCCTGTTTGCTTCAGAGCCATGCAGCACTTAGGGGATGTGGTTAGGCTGGTAATAGCTTATCTACCCAGGATGAGAGTACTACAAGGGGCCATTTGATCATCATCAGTTCTCAGTTATGCACATTGAGGTGAGAAAGGAGTGTTTGTGTCATCTAGCTATTTGCAACTCGTAACATGATTTGCTTTTCAATATCTTTGGTCTCTAATTAGGTTTTATTTCATGTCACATAAATGTGCTCCATTGTAAGAGTGGATGACAGCTTTCAATGCACAAAGCCTGTGAGTTCTGCTCTTTATTACTAAAAGATTTGGCTTCCCAGAAATAGTCACTGAAAGATTATCCTTAAATAAGACACCTTCTGATGCTTTTAGATGTTTGTTAATGTAAAATTAACCAGACTGCCTAACAGGTTGAGAAATTGAAAATCTTTAAATTATCAGAAGCAATTTTTAATTTTGTTGAACCAGAAATTAAAATTCTATAACATAATTTAAATTGATGAGTAAATATGGCACCATCAGCCAGAATTCAGTCTTCATTTTTGTAAAGGATGGCAGTGTCATCCTAACAACAGGATCATCTTCTGATGTTTATGTCTGACCTGGAGCACAGACCACCCTGGAGTTGCAGTAGCAGGTTTACCATCAATGTTCTTCAGAAGTTACTGTTAAAATCTGTGTCTTATTTGAACCTAGGAGTCCATACCAAGGAGCCCAAGCCTTGAGGAGCTGGGCGGGGCCAGGCGTCAAGCTGGGAGCTGGCCTGGCTGGTGTCTGCCTGCGTGATCCTGGGAAGTCTCTTCTCTCCAGGGCCTCAGTTTCCTCCACCAAAAAATGAGGGGCTTGGACTCAGTGATCTCTCAATTTCTTTTCACCTAAAAATTTTTAAAATTCCACAGTTCTGTGAAATAGTGCCATTGCCACAGATAATTGATAAAACAAATGATTCATACGTGTAGAAAATCCAAAGTTGTTATGATCAAATGATTTGCTTACTTGCTTTTCCTAAAAGTGTGCTTTCTGTGCCATTAAGATAAGTAGCATAATTATGCCGGACTTGATTGGCAGAGGGAGAAGGGGTAAACAAAGGGTTTTTAACTGTTTCTCTAAACAAATCTTTAAATCCTCCTAAAAAAGTCTTTCCTGGGCCAGCCCCGGTGGCCTAGTGGTTAAGCTCAGCACGCTCAGCTTCAGTGGCCTGGGTTCAGTTCCAGGGCCCAGACTTACACCACCCATCTGTCAGTGGTCGTGCTGTGGCAGCAGCTCAAACACAAAATAGAGGAAGATTAGCAACAGATGTTAGCTCAGGGCAAATCTTCCTCAGCAAAAAAAATTCTTTCTTAAAAAAAAAATTCAGTACCAAAAATGGGCAAATTAAGTGGCTGCTGTTTTCTGAGCATGCCTCACATGGTCTGTGAGGCATTTCCCAGGTTGTCAGCAGGGCTCGAACCTCCTCTGGATAGGCCTGCTAGTCCAAGCCCGCATCATCGTCAGTGGGCTGGGAGCAGTGTTTCAGATGTGCTTCATCCTCCAGGAACCTGCAGCCAGACCTGGTCCTCCGGTGTGTGGCTGTGACTCCACTCCTTCAGAGACAGGGACTGCACACGAGTCAGCAGCCTTGCTTTGGAGCGGAGTACTTCTCTTTGGAGTGCACAATCACTCATCCTCTCGCTTCTCTCACAAACTCACCATGACCCTGGCTGCCATGCTCACTCCGCAGAGCTGTCTTTTGTTGTTTCCCAAATAATGGGTGGGAAAACGCAGAACTAGGATGAGTCCGTGGATGCAAATAACCAAACTCCTTGCAAGTCCTCCAGTTTGTAAGGCATCGTGGCTGGTGACGTGGTCGCAGCATGGGCTGTGGTCAGGGTGGCAGGTTTTCATCACAGGTCTTAAGTGTGAGAGATTGTCACCTGAAAGGCTCAAGACCCATCCACCTCCGGTGCACCGCTTGTCTTCATTACCAGGCGTTCTGAGTTGTGCTGACCAGGCAGAAAACAAAACACGGTGTCATTGCCTTGGCTGAATTTTTGCCCAGTTACCTCATTGGCAAAATCTCATATAGAATGTGTAAATTCAGCTTATTTTTTTTTTTAAAGATTTTATTTTTTTCTTTTTTCTCCCCAAAGCCCCCCAGTACATAGTTGTATATTCTTCGTTGTGAGTCCTTCTAGTTGTGGCATGTGGGACGCTGCCTCAGCGTGGTTTGATGAGCAGTGCCATGTCCGTGCCCAGGATTCGAACCAACGAAACACTGGGTCGCCTGCAGTGGAGTGTGCGAACTTAACCACTCGGCCACGGGGCCAGCCCCAAATTCAGCTTATTTTTCTGAAGTTGAACTATCGTTAGTAGTTCAGCAGGTTGAAATAGAAAGGGTTTGTGATTAGAAGCATCAAAGTCTCAGTTTTTAATCCCAAACTGGTTTTCCTGCCAACATGTCATAATCATCAAGAATGATGTTTACTCACTTCATTTGCATGTAAGCGTTCAGCCCTTCTGCTTGACGACGCTGGCAAGGCCTGCTGAGTCCTTCTTAGACTCTGTCACTGAGCATGCCTGGCCCTGGAGACCCTTTGCCAGCCCGTGTCTTCTCTCCTGCTCTGAGACCATTGCCACAGGGAGCTACAGCAGCCACAAGCAGTAGACCATCATAATTTCTTTAGATTTAAAATATCCATGGGAAGAAGACAATGATGAGAAAGTGACATAAAAATGTAATACAACTAAATAGATACTGTAACAGGTATAACTTCCTGCCAGATAGCTACTGAGATCCCACAAGGTACGTGCCCCACATTCTCAGGAAATGAGTAAAGATTATACAGAATCCTGTATTCAGCAAGCACATGATGTGACTATGAGGTAACAGTCCAGCTTTCCTGTGTGGGTTTTAGAATATGTATTTCTGACTTGATTGTCTCAACTGATAGGAAATGATATAAATCGTTTTAAAAAATCAGTCCTTGCCTGCAACTAAATTGCTGGTATGAAAATTCCGATTGATGTAATCTCTGTGACTGACTTGGCTTTGCATTTTTCTCAAAGTTGCATGGAATTTTCTTCGATGACTACAAAGTGAGAACAGTGAAATGGCATCTTTTGAGCTTCTGCAGTATGGAGGCCCCTTGTGTGTTCGTTCTCGTGGGGATTCTTCCCTCTCCCTTCTCAGGAGAGCAGAGCTGCCTCATGACTGCTCACCCGTGGGGGACATCCCTCCTCTCCGTGCTCCAGGCCTGGACAGGGCGCCTCAGTCCACGAGCCCTTCCCAAAGGCTCTGCTGTTCATTTGCCCAAAGTTCTGTGTTTTCCCCAAGAGGGTGAGGCATCTCTAGTTGCTGGGATTCCGATGCTAGCTCTGACTCCAAACGTGTGCCTACTCTATGCCCTTTGTGATATTTCCTTCACCATCCACAAAACAGGAACAAAGGAGGACACATTACACTGGGAAGACCCTGTTTCAAAAGCGTTTGATTAAAATATATATACATAGCTGGGACCTAGTAGGAAACCACAGAATATTGCAGCAGCTCTTACCTCCTTGTCCCCAGGCCTCTGCATGCATTCCAAGTGGTGTCCTGCCTCGATGGTGCGTGTTTCCACTTTCACATGGATGTGGGCACACAGGTGCAGAAGGTCTTCGCTGTGGGTTTGTGGGCCTTTAGAGAGAGTGCTGTGAGCACTCTTGGTCTTTGGTTTTCCCCTTCTTCCTGTGCTTTCCAGCCCATCTCTGATTCCATGTTGTTTTTCATTCATTTGGCAAATATCTTTGAATGCCTCTTGTTTGCCAGGCACAGTTCTGGTGCCAGAGATAAAATCGTAAGCAAAGTCAGAGAGTGGGACATGGTGAGGGAAGACCGATAATCTGCCAGGTAAATGGAGAGATCATTTTAGTTAGCAATAAAATTTACCCTGTTGCTTTTCCTGGAGAAGGGAATAGAGTGAATTTCCTTGAGTCACGGGCTGGCAAACGACCTACTGCCCCTTTCTGTGATGGTTTCCTTGGCACACAGCCACAGCCACTTGTTCAGGTGCTGCCTGCAGGACAGAGTCAGTAGTTGACAGAAATAGATGGGCCTGGGGCTAAGACACCTGCTGTCTGGCCCCTCACTGAGAGTGTGCCGAGTGCTGCCGCAGTGGTGAGTGAACTGTGTCAGCGCACAGCTCCCGCCGTGTGGTCTAGCAGGTGTGGGTTCTGCATGCACAGAAAGGCTCGTTTCTTTCCTCTCCTCAAATACCATTGATTGACAGCAAAATGATTTCATGGTAGGTGGCTCCTTCAGTGAAAAATGAACACCATACCATCAAAAGGTGTGTCAGTAACATGAAGAAACTCTCTTTCGATTTTCCAAACCTGCACTCTGTAATCCTCGCTCCATATGCTGGTTTTCAGACTTTGATAAAATGGGCTTCACCTGGGTGACTCACCTCGAGACCTTCTTTCTAAATCAAGACACTGCTTTCCTCCCAGAGAAATCAAGGCCTGCCATGCTGTCTTCTGCCTTGGTCTTCCTCCTCAGCCGCCACACCATGATTTTTTAAGTCTTGTGAAAATGAGAAGGAGGGCACATTAACCATTCATTAACACAAATCTAGAATGTAGACATGAGGTGCAGGCACTGCTGAGACCGCTCTGACCTGCTCATCTCAAGAACAGCTCTTCATGTCTCACGTGGTGGTGGTGGCACATGTGGCCACACCCGTGTTTGCCTCTGGCAGCAGCAGTGAAGCTGCTCCTGAAGGACCTGCCTCCTGCAGGAGGGGCTGCTGAGCCTGACACTCTCTGGCCATCTTCTGTATTGTCCTGTGCTCGCTGAAACCAGGAAGGTTTAAGATGTTTCTGCGTGTTTTGCTGAGGCCTCCAGGTTGCCAGTTTGAGAGTAAGGAACATAGCTCTGTGCAAGCTTGCACAGTCTTTCACCATTTGAAGGAGGCAGGATGGTCTAGTGGGTCCTGAGGACTCTCGAAGATGGTCCCTTGGCCTTGAGCCTCTCACGGTCAGTCTGGCGACAATTGGTGGAGCGTGACCCCTTCCATTCTGCTCTGCATAAAACAAGAAGAGGTCATAAAAATACAGGAAAAAAGTGTAGTGTTAATTCTAAGATGTTTGCACTACCTTATGAACTTCATGGTTTTATCCAAATAAAGATAATTTTGGAAAATGTCCTTGTAATATATTTGAAAGCACAGGGTTTTAAAAATTATTGTTTTCTTCATTTAAAGCATTCACAAGTACTATAAATGCCACTCCACTCTTAACCATCTTCCTTGGATTTCAAAATTATAAATGCTTGTGGCCAACTTTGAAACAGAAGGATATTTTCGAAATTTAGACTAAAATCCTCTCAAAGACAAATGAAATGCAGAAGCTGGCCATAGGTAATGTTAAAATTATACTGCAGTTTTTAAAACCGACAGTTTCTTTCTCTGTCACACCTGCCGTGGTTTTGACTGACTGATTTCACATCCTGGAGGTGCCCCAAGGTTCTAGAGGAACACGTGCTCCACGCAGCGCACGTCTGCTTGGACCGGTTCCCAGAGACCCACTTCCCTGGGTTGCGATGAACGTGAGCAGACGCGCCCATGACTGGCTGTCAGCCCGTGAGCTTCCATGCGCTGAGAGTGCTGGGCATTAATACTCCGTGTGCTGCCTTGTGAGGCATTTTGGGCTCTGAAGTGAGCTGAAATCACAGCCTTCATCCCCACCATATCTGTGGGTCTTGTGGACAGAATTCAAGCCTCACTCAAGAATGGCGGCTGGCAGATCGTCACCAAGTATTTGCCGTGGTGTCACTGACCTTGAGCTTGTCCAGAGCTTTATAGATTAAAAGAGTGCTTTTAAGTCGTCTGATCTTGATTGTCACAACTACTTTATGCAACAGAAAAGACAGATTTTTAGACGTATTTACTTTGTAATTGTATCTCCATGGACCAGCTGGCCTAAGACACTCAATTCCCTCACCTATAAGGGAGGGTACCAATACCTCTGCCACCTGCTTGTGTCTACTAACACGCCTGCCCTCGTTCCTGTGCACCCCCATCCCAAGGCAGTTGTGTGCTGTGATCATCAGCCCACAGCCTGGCAGCTTGCAGTCTCTGAGCCATACGCACCTTCCCCTCCCGCAACCCCACCCCCAGGATTCATAGCTTTTCAGTGCCCATGAAAAGTCAGCATTAGATCCTGGAGGACAGGAAGACCGGATGCTGGTTTTTGTCTCTTAGACCTTGGCTACTGTATTGGCGACTGTTCTCTTTTCTTGTGGGCAGAAGAGTGGGAGGCAGAGTGGAAATGAGTTTCAGTTTAAGCGTCTACCACCACCACCATCTTCTGCTTTCGTATACCATCCAATGGAAACCACGTGCAAACACACTCCAAACGTCCTACTCCCTCCCAGTCTGCCCCCTTCCCTGGCCAGCCTCATCCTTCTTGTTCTCATGCCTGCATGCAATGTGCCAGGAAATGTCCAAACCCAGCTACTTCCCCCACCTTCCCCACGGCTCCCCCGACCTGGGTCTCCTCCTTTCTGCCCTGCCCCCCATGTACCCAGAACCCTCTGGGTCCCACTCTGTGCCAGCCAGTCTGCATGAGGCCGTGTGGTCTGGCCACGCTCCTCTCTTGGCCTCCTCCTGCCTCCATGCAGCCCAGCCGTACTGGCTCCTTGCTTTCCTCCGTGTGCAAGCGCAGTCCCGCTAAGGCCTTGTCTGCTCCCCGTCCACCTGGAGTAACTGCAGAGCGGTGTGGCTAGCACTCCCGGTCTTTGCTCGCCTCGTCAGAGGTCTGCCCTGACCCTGAGCCTGAACTGTCGTCCCGTACTCATCTGATTCATTGCCCCCTTCTCATTAGTATTTGCTATGTTCTCATGTACTAGGTGATTTACTGGTATGTTTATTATTTATTCTCTGCCTGGTAAATAGTTGGTGCCCAATATATATTTTTGAATAAATGAATGAAATAAAAATTCAAAATACGTAAAGTGAGAAGTGGAAGTCCAGTCCCATGCCCACCCTCTGACAGCCTATGTCATTCACCAGGAGCAAGTGCTGTGAAGACTCAGGTCTCCCGTGTGTCTGTGTCCCTGCCCCTGCTCTTCAGTAAGCGAGTGTCCAGTCTGTGTTCCACCCAAGTAGAGTCGGTCTGGTTTTTTGTTTGCTTGTTTTAATTTCACTTGACGATCTGGGAGCACCTGACAGCCTGGAGTGTGGTGTAATGTGGTCTACTGAGGACGCAGCACCGTCAGAAAGGCTGTGGTCCTTACTCTCCACTGTCGATGGCCCCACGAGGCTGGTCTGGAGAAAGACTGAGCCAAGAGGGAGGACCATATGTGCACAGTTGGAGGTCTCAGATGGTGGCCTGAGGCGCGTCCAGGGTGGTGCTCCAGGGGCAGGGGAGGAAAGGCTGGTCCATTCCACAGGAGCAAGATCAGGACCCCAGAGTGCGTGTGTGGGAAGCCTTCCCACCAGAACTCCTGAGGCAGCCCGTGGGCTTTGAAGGTAACATGGAGGCTGCGGAGGTCAGCAATTAACTAGCAGTGTCTGCCACCACCACACTTCTGCACTGTGCATTTGCATTAAAATGACCCTCGCCTGCATGCACAGCTCTCAGAAGACTGGGATCATTCCAGCCACTGCATCGCCCTCCGCAGAGCCCCCACCCCGGGTTGGCCTGACATGTTCTCAGAGACCTCCAGTTCTGTGACTGGCTTCATCTCTCAGGTTCATGAATAAGTCGAGGGACAAGAATGATAGGATAGGGAAGGTACAATTTTAGTATTCTAAGTAGAATAAGGAACAATAGTATAATCAAACTAAAAATATCCCTCTGGTTACTCTGCTTATTTCACACTGTGCTTGCCGGCCTTGAGCACATTCCTCAGTCTTATCAAGACAGTTGTCATCTTTCTGTTTGATTACTCTGCACATGATGCATATTTAAGCTATTGAATGCTAGAGATTATACAAAGAATGATCTTTATAATTAGCTATTGCCCTGGACTCTGTATGGAGGTGAATTTAGGTGGTAAGGACTCATTTTTAGTGTTGGGTATTTTTAGGAGAGAAACGAATGCTAGGGTCTCATTTAGAATCTGTTTCTTTCATTGTCCTTGTTTCTTACATGTTTATATTTAAGTCGTTTTCAGACAAATTTGATGAAAACAGCACTGACGCTTGCATTTTCATTGGCATAATCCTCTTTGGGCTGTTATCGTAACCTGTGACTAGAGGGAGACAGTCCGCGTTCCTGGTACTTCACTGAACTACTCTGTCCGCAGAAAGGTTGAGACAGATTCCTGCTTTTGGAAACGAGCTAGTGCGTTTAAACTCCTATTTTGTACTTTGTGCTAAGTCCTTATTTTCTTCCCTGAAATACATTGATGACTTGAAGGAAATTTCCCATGTATAACAGGTCAGAGGCCAGGATTAAGTAAAAATGGCTTTGATCCATTCTATTCAAGCCATTTGAATGAGGATTGAGGAAGGCTAGTTACCCCTTATGGGTTTCAGTGTGAGGACTGTCAACGCAAATAATCTATAAACAATCTATAAATCAAATTGAGGTGAGTTTATTATGAGCCAACTCAGAGGACCATAGCCTGGGAGAGTCCTTTCACAAAGGAAGGGAACACTCCAAAGAAGTGGGTGTACAGGGTGGTATACACCATCAGATAACAAGCATCACATATGATAGGAATGTCCCTTTTACAGTAGTCACGGGATTGCTCTGCCAGCACAGCAATTCAGTGAACACAGTGGGTCAGTGGTCCCAAGGTGGGTGGTCACAAGATGAGTGCAGCAGGTCAGTGGTCAATCCTTAGTTTAGGAAGAAATGGTTATCCTTAAAGAAATGCCGATGTGGGGGAGGTTACATCCTTATCTTTAAGGGCATTGTTCTTGTCTTTGGAACATAGTAAATACTTAAACCGATATACAATTCATGCTCCATAGGCCATGTCAGGCCATTTTGGAAAAACTAGTTCAAGCTGAATTAGTTTTATACCAAATGGCTTCCTCATATCCTCCAGTATATCCTATTGCTTGTCATTTATTTATCAGGATAAAGTGATGCTTTCTTAAATGTCACGTAAGTCTAGTGTGGGAGGCATTACAATCCTAACATTTTATTTGCTACTTATAGGATAATATTGTGTGTGTGTGTGTGTGTGTGTGTGTGTGTGTGTGTGAGGAAGACTGACCCTGAGCTAACATCTGTTGCCAATCTTCCTCTTTTTGCTTGAGGAAGATGGTCCCTGAGCTAACATCTGTACCAGTCTTTCTCTTCTTTGTATATGGGACACTGCCACAGCATGGCTTGATGAGTGGTGTGCAGGTCCATGCCCGGGATCCAAATCAGCAAACCCCAGGCTCCTGAAGCAAAGCGCTCGAACTTAACCACTATGCCACTTGGCCGGCCCCCATAGATTAATTTTTAAAGGAAGAAAAATGAATGTCTGGCTGGTCCATCACCCTATTTTGTTGCAAAGATAGGCCCCATCCATAGAGGACTAATTCCCCCTCATTCAAATGGTTTGAGGACTGACATTTTCCTTTATGCTGTTGTCTAAGCGATTGTGTCCTGTGCTTTAATAATCTTCCCAGGACAGCTTGCTCTGCCCTGGTGATGAGGAAGAGGTTGAACTTCCAGTAAATAGCTCAGAACAGCTGATTGCTCACTTGGCTTTTAGTCCACTTAATTAGAAAACGATGCTGAGTTATTGTCTGTGGTTGTCAATGAAGATGAAATTGCAGACGCATTTCCATTGCTCAACTTGTAGGACCTTGGGCCCGTTCTGGAACTTGTATCACTCTGCAATTCTCTTCTGTAAAAAGCATAGGTAAGTCAGCAAGCCAAGTAGTTACAGGAAAGCTGCTCAGGCGGCCTGTGGGTTTGGGCCATGGGAGGCAGCAGGGCCATGCAGGGACAGCTGTGTACACATCCAGCTTCTCGGGCTGCTCCAAGCAGGTCCTTCCAGAGCGGATGGCTAGGCCTGATGGGTTGGTGCCCATGGCCACAGCCATTAAGTATCTTGATGTCACTCCTCTTATAAGCAACAGATTGCCTCTCACCTACACAAAAGGAAGCAAATTGGAAGGTTCCAGGGCTCACAAGTTTCGGTGGAAACCTCAGGTATATCTCTTGAAAAATAGACGGGATGAGGAGGTGCTCCAGAGAGCCAGCTACAGGACCCTGGCCATCATCCAGTGGGGGCAGCTGACTGGCGCCACAGCTTCCAGGTCAGTGTGCTGCCCAGGTTTCATCTGACCACCAGGACTAGCCCACAACAGCGTTCCCCTCAGGGAAAGGCCACTCTCCAGAAGGAAATGAAGGTCAGCCGAGAAGATGACTGGTGTTCATTGTAGGATGTTTGGGTATTTTTAAGAACATGAGTCAGAGAACTTGAAGGAACAAGGGCAGGAAATGTGCTTGTCTTCATGCATGTTTGTCTTCACACATGTCTGTCTTCACACATGTCAGCCAGATGGTGGCAAGAAACCACACTGCTCTCTAGTGAAGTCTGCCCTGGCTTCCTGTGTGATCCATATTTTTACCAAGGTATTTAATCTGTTTCCTTCTTTTTAAAACTATCATCTAGGTATACATTTTGTGTTTCATATTTCTCTGAAGATTGATTGTAGAATAAAAAATACTGGAGAAATACAGATTCGTAATGCCTAAATTCATCAGTAGATTTATTGGAAAATGAAAACCAGCAAATCATTTTCTAGCCCCATGTATCTCCTAGATTGCTGTCTGATTCTGTTTCCATCTCTAGAATACATATGATAGAATCGATTTTTTTTTCTGCTTTTTCTTCCCAGATCCCCCCAGTACATAGTTGTATATTTTAGTTGTGGGTCCTTCTAGTTGTGGCATGTGGGACGCTGCCTCAGCATGGCCTTACAAGTGGTGCCATGTCGACGTCCAGGATTCGAACTGGTGAAACCCTGGGCTGCCAAAGCGGAGCTTGCAAACTTAACCACTCAGTCACGGGGCTGGCCCCAGAATCGATTTTTTTAAAGCTACATTGTGATAATGTTGATTGAACTAAAAAGAAATTATGGGCT
The DNA here is from genome assembly GCF_021613505.1 of Equus quagga. NCBI lineage: Eukaryota > Metazoa > Chordata > Mammalia > Perissodactyla > Equidae > Equus > Equus quagga. The sequence continues at coordinate 31,996,215 of NC_060278.1, forward strand.
TTTTACCTACAAGGTATTACAATTCCTTGATGCTTCAGCAATGAAAAAGTAATAATTATAGAAAACAGTGATTAAAACAGCAATCTTAGAGAATAATAAAGATACCCCCTTCCCACCATAATTATTTTCCATGTTGAAAATGTCTAACCTAGAACTTAGAAAGCTGGGAGAAAACCAAGAGAAGAGTTGCCCAAAGGGTGGCCCAGCCTGAGCTGTGTGATACCCATCTGGTCCTGAAATTCAGCAGTTATACCTGAAGCATGCCAACCAGGGATCCAGAGGGAAAGAAAGTTACACAGACCTATGAATTGAAGAGGGATCGTTTGTGTGTATGTGTGAGGAAGATTGGCCCTGAGCTAACATCTGTTGCCAATTTCTCCTTTTTGCTTGAGCTAACATTTCTACCAATCTTCCTCTGTTTTATGTGGGATGCCACCACAACGTGGCTTGATGAGCAGTGCTAGGTCTGCACCCAGAATCTGAACCTGCAAACTCCAGGCCCCCAAAGCAGAGCACACAAACTTAACCACTATGCCACTGGGCTAGCCCTGAAGTGGAATTTTTGAGAATGTTTTTGACTGCCGAAAAAAGTCAGACTTGGAGATCAATAATCTTATTTTTAAAGCACAAGGTAAAATGTATTGTTTGTAGTTTTAATCTAAAAATATTTAATTTAGATAACACTTCTCTAACAACAAAATAGTTTTAAGATAATCACTTTATCTGAATAAAAGCACAACTTCAGTAAGTAGCATTGAGGAGCAAGGTAACTCTTACTTGTTTAAGTGAATTGTCCTGGCCTCTTGCATTGAAGAGTGAGTTCTGCTTTGTTTTGTGTTTGATTGACCTGTGCACACAAGTTTCCTCTGGTGAGACGTGCGATGCACAGAGAGCAGGCAGCTCAGGAAGCAGCCCCACCCTTGAGTTTCAGGCTGACATTTGCCCACTGGCTCCCACCAGGAGCTTACCCTTAAACAAGGAAAAGTAGTCAGGGAAAATGGAAAGTCAAAAACAATTTATTTGGTATGATCCATTTTCTAGGTTAAAAAAATTGAGTAGCTCTAAATCATATATTTAGCAAGAAAAAAATCTGAAAACTATGTACTACTCTGGGTAGGTGAGGAGGTAATGTAGGGAAAATCTTCCCCTTCTATATTTTGTAGTTGTCGAAGCAGGTTGATTTTTTTTAAATGGGTATGTATTGCCCTCATCAGAGGAAAAGGAGGTAATTATGTTAAAATAACTCATAAATTAGAGGATATTGTTTTACCCTTGTATCTTTCCCTATTAAAAATCATGAATTTGGAAAGTGACATCAGCATCATGTGGCAGAGTGAGCTGTTTTCTTAGGCTCTCCCCTAAAATACAATGAAAAGGACCTTCATTTAACCAACGGAGGATAACCACACAACACAATAGACATCTGAGACATCCATGCCGCCATACATGTGAAGGTGAGGGTACTGGATCCCCGGAAGCAGTGGAAGGAGGTGAGTAGATCTCCACACTTTCTCCTGTGGCAGTGATCCAGGGCATGGGACCACACACAGTGGCTGGTGCGTGATTCTGAGAGGAGATGGGAGAAAGTCAGCCCTCCATGGGAATGCTTTTGCTGTAGGGGTTGCTTCCCAGCCCACAGGAACACTCCACACCAAGGCAGCCAAGTCACTGTGGGGGTGCCCCCACCAAGCCAAGCAGCTCAGGTGGGCTACCTGTGACTGCAGAGCAGGAGCTCGGTGGGAAAGAAAGTGCCCTGACCCTCCCATTCTGCCTGGCACACCAGCTCAGCTGGTCAGCCAGGGCAGGAGATCCCTGCTAGAGCACCTATGCCTGTGTGTGTGATGCAACAGCGGCCAGACACAGAGAGCCCTATCAGCACAATTTCCAGTGGACAGGCACAACTGCCAGGGGATGTGGCGGGCTCCAAACACACAGCTCCTTGCTCCCCACAGTGGTGGCAGGTGGAATTTGTGACCAGGTACTACCACTATGTGCTGGCAAAGGTCCACCCCATCAAGCAGCGTGAAGAAATACATTAACACTCCAGACCAGAAGGAAAAGGACAGGTGTCCAGAAGCCAATCCTGAAGTCACAGAAGTTTGCAATCTAAATGACAGAGAATTCAAAATAGTTATGGTAAATAAACTCAGTGAATTACAAGAAACAATGAACTCAAGAATAAAATTAATTAGCAGAGGGAATTCTTCACAAAAGAGATTGCAACTCTAAAAGAAAATGAAACAGAAATGCTGGAAATGAAGAATGCAATGAATGAGATTTTAAAAATCTAGAATACTTAAAAAACAGAGCTGACATTATAGGGGAGAGAATTAGTAATTTAGAGGACAGAAATATAGAATTGCTTCAAGTGGAGGAGGAGAGAGAACTAAGGCTAAAAAGAAATGAAGAAATTCTCCAAGAAATAACCAACTCAATTAGGAAACGCAAGATAAAGATTATAGGTATTCCAGAGGGAAAAGAGAGGGAGAAAGATGCAGAGAGCTTGTTCAAAGAAATAATAACTAAGAACTTCCCACACCTGGGAAAGGAGCTGGAATTACATGTAAATGAAGCTGATAGAAGTCCTAATTACATCAGTGTAAAAAGACCTTCTCCAAGGCATGTATTAGTAAAACTGGCAAAAGTCAATAAGGAAAAACTATTAAGGGCAACAAGGCAGAAGAAAATAACCTACAAAGGAACCCCAATCAGGCTTTCAGTGGATTTCTCAGCAGAAACCTTACAGGCTAGGAGAGAGTGGAATGATATATTCAAACTAGTAAAAGACAAAAACTTTCAGCCAAGAATATCAAGCGAAACTATCCTTCAGATAAAGGGAGAAATAAAAACTTTCCCAGATAAACAAAAGCTGAGGGAGTTCATTGCCACAAGACACCCCCCCCCCTTCAAGAAATGATCATGAAAGCACTTATACCTGAAAAAAAACCAAAGAGTTTACAGAGCCTTGAGCAAGAAGATAAATAGACAAAATCAGAAAATTGCATCTCTCTATCAGAACAGGTTATCAAACAATTATAACATTAAAGATAAAGGGAGGGAAAGCATCAAAAATAACTGTAGTCACTCCATTTTATCACAAACTCACAAGACAAAACAGAATAAGTTGTGACAACAATAACTTAGATGAGGAAAGGGATGGAACCTGCCTGCTAAGGAGTAAGAGGCCGTCAGAAAATGGACTCTCTCATCTATGAGATCTTTTATACAAACTTCATGGTAACCACTAAACAAAAAATCAGAACAGAGACACAATGACAAATAATGAGAAAACCATCATAGAAAATCACCAAACTGAAATGGTAGTTGGAAGTACATGGGATGAGAAACAGGGAAATACAGAACAACTGGAAAACGAGATAAAATGGCAATATTAAGCCCTCATAAATCAATAATCAGTCTAAATGTAAATAGATTGAATTCTCCAATCAAAAGACATAAAGTGGCTGGATGGATTAAAAAATAAGACCCAACAATATGCTGCCTCCAGGAAACACAGCTCTAAGGACAAACACAGGCTTGTAGGGAAGGGATAGAAGACGATACTCCAAGCAAATGGCAAGCAAAAGAAAGCAGGTGTTGCCATACTTATATCAGACAAAGTAGACTTCGAGATAAAAAAGACAGACACAAAGAGTAGCAGTATATAATGACAAAAGGGACACTCCACCAAGAAGATATAATGCTTGTAAACATATCTGTACTTAACACAGGAGCACCAAAGTACATAAAGCAACTATTAACAGACCTAAAAGGAGAAATTAACAGCAACACAATAATGTTAGGGGACCTCAACACTCCACTTGCATCAATGGATAGATCATGCAGACAGAAAGTCAACAAGGAAATAGTAGAATTAAATGAAAAACTAGACCAGATGGACTTAATAGATATATACATATCACTCCGTCCAAGAACAGCAGAATTCACATTCTTCTCAAGTGCACAAGGAATGTTCTCAAAGATAGACCATATGTAGGGAAACAAGGCAAGCTTCAATAAATTTAAGAAGATTGAAATCATATCAAGCATCTTTTCTGATCATAATGTTATGAAACTAGAAATCAACTACAGGAAAACTGGGAAAGTGACAAATATGTGGAGACTAAACAATATGCTACTGAACAACTATTGGATCAATGAATAAATTAAAGGAGAAATCAAAAGATATCTAGAGACAAATGAAAATGAAAATACTTCATAGTAACTCATGTGGGATGAAGCAAAAGTGGGCTTAATTGGGAAATTCATAGAAATACAGGCCCACCTTAATTTAAAAAAATCTCAATAATCTTAAACTACACCTAACAGAACTAGAAAAAGAAGAACAAAGCCAAAAGTCAGCAGAAGGAGGGGAATAATAAAAATTAGAGCAGAAATAAATAGAAACAAACAAACAAACAAAAAACAGTAGAAAGGATCAATGAAACAAAGAGCTGGTTCTTTGAGAAGATAAACAAAATTGACACACCCTTAGCCAGACTCACTAACTAAAAAAGAAAGAAGGCTCAAATAAACAAGAAATGAAAGACAAGAAATTACAATGGGTACCACAGAAATATAAAGGATTATGGGAGAATACTATGAAAAACTAAATGCCGGGCCTGCCCCGGAGCTGAGTGGTTAAGTTCCCGCACTCTGCTTTGGCGGCCCAGGGTTTTGCTGGTTTGGATCCTGGGCACAGACATAGCACTGCTCATCAAGCCATGCTGAGATGGCATCCCACATAACACAACCAGAAGAACCTACAACTAGAATATACAACTATGTATTGGGGGACTTTGGAGAAAAGAAGAAGAAGGAAAAAAACAGAGTGGCAACAGATGTTAGCTCAAGTGCCAATCTTTAGGAAAAAAAATACTAAATGCCAACAAATTGGACAATCTAGAAGAAATGGATAAATTCTGAGACTCATACAACCTCCCAAAACCGAATCGAGAAAAAATACAAAATCTGAATAGGCAAATCACAAGTAAAGAGATTGAAATAGTAATCAAAAACCTCCCCAAAAATAAAACTCCAGGACCAGATGGCTTCTCTGGAGAATTATACCAAAGATTCAATGAACATTTAATACCTATCCTTCTAAAACTGTTCCAAAAAATTGAAGAAGAGGGAACACTTCCTTACTCATTCTATGAGGCCAACATCACCCTGATCCCAAAGCCAGACAAGGAGAACAGCAGGAAGGAAATTTCTAGGCCAATATCGCTGATGAACATAGATGCAAAAATCCACAACAAAATATTGGCAACCTGAATATAGTAATACCTTAAAAGGACCATACACCATGATCAAGTAGGATTTATACCAGGAATGCAGGGATGGTTCAGCATCCGTAAATCAATCAGTGTGACACACCATATTAACAAAATGAGGTATAAAAATCACATGATCATTTCAATAGATGTAGAGAAAGCATTTGACAAGATCCAATAGAAATTTACAGTAAAAACTCTTAAGAAAATGGGGATAGAAGGAAATTACCTCAACATAATAAAGGCCATATATGACAAACTCACAGCCAACGTCATACTCAATGGGAAAAAACTGAATGCCATCCCTCTGAGAACACGAATAAGACAAGGATGCCCACTATCAACACTGTTATTCAACATAATACTGGAGGTTTTGGCCAGAGCAATTAGGCAAGAGAAAGGAATAAAAGGAATTCAAATAGGACATGAAGAAGTGAAAGTCTCGCTATTTGCAGGTGACATGATCTTATATATAGAAAACCCTAAAGAACCCATTGGAAAACTATTAGAAATAATCAACAACTACAGAAAAGTTGCAGGATACAAAGTCAACTTACAAAAATCAGTTGCATTTCTATACTCTAATAACAAACTTACAGAAAGAGAACTCAAGAGTATAATCCCATTTACAATCTCAATAAAAAGAATAAAATATCTAGGAATAAATTTAGCAAAGGAGGTGAAGGACTTATACAATGAAAACTATAAAACATTATTGAAAGAAATAAATGATGACATAAAGAAATGGAAAGATATTCCATGTACATGGATCTGAAGAATAAACACAGTTAAAATGTCCATACTACCCAAAGAAATCTACAGATTCCATGCAATCCCATTCAGAATCCCAATGACATTCTTCCCTGAAAAAGAACAAAGAATCCTAAAATTCTTATGGGGCAACCAAAGACCCCGAATAGCTAAAGCAATCGGAGAAACAAGAACAAAGCTGGAGGCATCACAATTGCTGACTTCAAAATATACACAAAGGTATAGTGATCAAAACAGCATGGTACTGGTACAAAAACAGACACACAGAACAATGGCACAGAATTGAAAGCCAAGAAATAAAACCACACGTCTACGGACAGCTAATCTTCAACAAAGGAGGCAAGAACATACAGTGGAGAAGGAAAGTTTCTCTAGTAAATGGTGTTGGGAAAACTGGACAGCTCCATGCAAAAGAATGAAAGTATTCTTTTCTACACCATACAGAAAAATTAACTCAAAATGGATTAAAGACGTGAAAGTAAGATGGGAAACTATAAAACTCCTGGAAGAAAATATAAGCAGTACACTCTTTGACATTGGTCTTAGAAGCGTCTTTTTGAATACCATGTCTACTCAGGCAAGGGAAGAAAAAGAAAAAATAAACAAATGGGGCTACATCAGACTTAAGAGCTTCTGCATGGCAAAGGAAACCAGGAACAAAATGAAAAGACAATCCACCAACTGGGAGAAAATATTTTCAAATCGTATGTCCAACAAGGGGTTAATCTCCAAAATAGATAAGGAACTCATACAACTCAACAACAAAAAACCTGGTCAAAAAATGGGCAGAGGATATGAACATTTTTCCAAAGAAGATATACAGATGGCCAACAGGTCCATGAATAGATGTTCCACATCACTAAACATTAGGGAAATGTAAATGAAAACTACAATGAGGGGCCTGGCCCCATGGCTGAGTGGTTGGGTTTGCGTGCTCCACTTCAGTGGCCCAGGGTTTCACTGGAACCTGGACATGGACATGGCACCACTCATTCGGCCATGCTGAGGCAGCATCCCACTTCGCACAACCACAGGCCCTCACAACTAGAATATACAACTATGTACTGGGAGGCTTTGGGGAGAAGAAGAAGAAGAAAAAAGATTGGCAGCAAATGTTAGCTCAGGTGCCAATCTTAAAAAAAAAAAAAAAATACAAGGAGACCTCACCTTACACCAGTCAGAATGGCTATAATCACCAAGACAAAAAAGGAACAAATGTTGGGGCCAGCCCAGTGGCGCAGCAGTTAAGTTCACACGTTCCACTTTGGCGGCCTGGGGTTCACCGGTTCGGATCCTGGGTGCGGACATGGCACCACTTGGCAAGCCATGCCGTGGCAGGCATCTCACATATAAAATAGAGGAGGATGGGCACGGATATTAGCTCAGGGCCAGTCTTCCTCAGCAAAAGAAGAGGAGGATTGGCAGCAGATGTTAGCTCAGGGCTCATCTTCCTCAGAAACAAAAAACAAACAAAAAGTAACAAATGTTGGAGAGGATGTGGAGAAAATGGAGCCCGCATACACGGCTGCTGGGAATGCCAGCTGGTGTAGCCACTATGGAAAACAGTATGGAGATTTCTCAAAAAACCAAAAATAGAACTATCATATGACCCAGCTATCCCACTACTGGGTATTTATCCAAAGAACTTGAAATCAACAATCCAAAGAGATTTATGCGCCCCTTTGTTCATTGCAGCATTATTCATGATAGCAAAGACATGGAAGCAACCCAAGTGCCCATCAACTGATGAATGGATGAAGAAGATGTGGTATATACATACAATGGAATACTACTCAGCCATAAAAAAGACAAAATTGTCCTGTTTGCAGCAACATGGATGGACCTTGAGGGTATTATGTTAAGTGAAATAAGCCAGACTGAGAAAGATAAACACCACATGATTTCACTCATATGTGGAAGATAAACATATGGACGAAGAGAACAGGTTAGTTGTTAACAGAGAGAAGGGCATTTGGGGGTGGGCAAAAGGGGTAAAGGGGCACATCTGTATGGTGACTGGCAAATAATAATGTACAACTGAAATTTCACAATGTTATAAACATGAGCTCAGTAAAATTTTTTTAAAAATCACAGATTTAACTGAGATTTTAATGTAGGAGTGTGTTGCGTTTTTGAAAGTCTGTGTCACACTGAACACTGAAGAAGTGTATTTTCATGGATTTGACTGGGTTTCTCCTGAAATTTGCATTGCAGGAGTGTTCCCTGAAAGTACTGTTCCCTTTAAAACAAGTACACAACCCAGCTGCTCCCCATCCTTGAAAGAGCATTTTAACCTGGTGCTGTTAATTTCTTAGTGGCCCTCCTGCTGCAGTAAAAAAAGATTAGCCTAGAGAAGGAAACACATGGAGCTACTCACTCTCCATTCCACGTTTGTGCATCGGCCACCCAGGCACCTTCCTCGGGCTCACACGCATCTGTGAGAAAGATTTCAGTCACAGATGGTAGCTCGCCATTCAGAAGGCAGAAAGGCAGTCCTCCTCAGTTGGATTAATGGCCCTGTGGCTTCTAAGAGGCGTATTAGGACCTCGGCTGTGTTTCCTAGGGAGGCCGTGTCACAGGAGGCACTCTGATGCCCTGTGGAAGAGCTTTTGGGTCCTGAGCATGCCCTTCCCCCTTCTTGGTCTCCATGTTCAGTGAGCCTGGTACTCCGCCCGCCTGTGCGTCTTGGAGTCCATCCCTCGGTCACTGTTCTGGCTCTTCATCTGCTTTCATTTTCCACTTGCCAACTTTGTAACTTGGGCCAGTGCTTGCCTTCAGCTCTCAGAGTCCTCATCTGTAAAGGAGGGTGACAGCAGTGCCCATGTCACACAGGGCCACGTGAGCATCAGGTGGTCAGTATGTCCAGAGCAGGGAAGATGTGCCTGGTATGCTATTCTTAATGTTAGTATTACTCTGATAAAATTATCTATGTACTGTTACGTATGTAACATGTGTATGTGTGTGTAATGTTGTGCGACGATCTATTATATAGAAATGCTGCAATAAGCATTGTTGTTAAGGAAAGTGCAATTACTGAGACTTAAGTCCTCTGCTCTCCACATGTTCCTGAGTTGAGAATTACTGAATTGGAGATTGTCTCTACAAGATGAGGAAGGAGGCACCTTTGTTGTCCCACTTCAGAAGGGCTCTGTGAAGGACAGTGGCTTTAGAGCTGTGCCTATGTGGTTGCAGTTACTCTGTTAAATCCTGGGCATGGAAGTCGTCATAACTGCTCGTTGTTTACTTGACTCTTTTTATTTCACTTTAATGCCTATTTGGGCCGGGCCGGGCCGTTGCTGTCAGTGATAGCAACCTGTGGATGTGCTCACTGAGATTTAGTGTGGCTATTTCTTCACGTGTTACATGGGCATAATTAACTAAAGGGTTAGTTAGGTACCATTTTACAGAGGCTGGAAATGGCTTTACAGGTAAACAGCGGGTCAAACTCTGTCTGATGGAAGCACGCATCTCATCAGGCCAATGCTGAGGCTGACGTGCCCTTCCTCTCTTGTCGTCTCTAATTTCCATCTTTTCTCTTTCGTCCGTCAGTGCAGTCTTGGCCCTACGTAGCTGCATGCCCTCTTCCTTCTGTCTCTAAGACCACCTCTTTATGATTCCTCCTATATTCATAGTCTGTATGAGGGACTCACGGCCAAGTAGTCATGAGTACACCGTTTCATCTTGGAATTCAACCTGGAAGGGGACAAATGGATCCATAGCTCTCTTAGCTGTTATTTAATTTACCGTTTTTGATTATGACAATAAATGGTTTTGAAATCCCTGGGAATTCTGCTTATTGGGGTTATTTTTCACTTCCATATCTAGTTTATCTACTTGGACTTTTTATTTCCTAGTAAGATGTTAATGGAGATAAAGATAATATGACGTGGTTAATAACAAGAGAATACCAACTGGAGCAACATGAGGACTGGCATTCTACTCATCGGGTTGGGAACAGTGCTAAAAGGCTGACGATATGTATCTGCACGAGTGTGTGGACTCAGGCACTGCTGGGAGTCAAAGCACAGGTCCTGAAGCTGGCTGAGCCTTGGCCTGGGTCTGCCCCACAGCGGTGACCTTGGGCGGGGCCCCACTGCTCCTCACTGCGTGTCCCACCTGCAAATGAGAGAACAGTCGTGCCTGTCTCACAAGGCTGCTGTAAGAATAGTTAATGTACATAGAACATGTAGAACAGCACACTGCATGAAACAGTGCAATGCAAGTCTGGTAAATCCAAAGATAATACCCATATGCTGTTGGTGGGAATGCAAAATGATTGTCTTTTTGGAAATTATTTAGGCTTTGTTAAAATTTTAAGTGTATATGCTTTTGGATTTTTCTCTTCACTTTCTATATACGTATCTTACAGTAATATTTCTAACTGTAGAAAAATTAAATAAATGATCATATATTCATATTACTGAATACCATCTAACAGTTAAACCAGGACAATTCATTGGTTTGTGCAGTACACATACTATACATGTTCATCTGCACGCGCACACACACATAGGAAGATCTGCAAGATGTATTAGGTGAAAAGGTGCAGAAGAAGATGCATATTGTGGTTCTGCTTTTCTTTGATTATAAATGTATTTGGGTGTGCACACACTTTATATGTAAATACACATTAAAGAGGCTGGGACTTCACATATGACAGTGTTGGTAGTAGCTACCTGTGGACTGGAGGGGTCGAGAACAAGCAAGACTTTCCCTGTTGCTCTGTGTTCCCGTGTGGTGGTTGACTTGTCCACACGAAGGATGTGCTCATGTGTTAGTCATGTTGTATGTGCTCACGTGTTACTCATGTTGTTTGTTTTAAAGTTTCATGAAAAGAAGACTGTGCAGTGACCTAAGAGATCAGTCTTCAGGCCAGAGGCGGAGAAGCTGTCGGTAAAGGCGACAGGCTGCTGTCTGGGTCTGGGGACGGTCTCTGCTCTGGCTCCGAGCCCCACCAGCCCCAGTACTTACTCAGGCAGCTCGGTTACCGCTCTGTGCCTTAGTTACTAGTCTGTAAAGTGGGGGAGCAGTGGTGACTGCGTAGGTTTGTATGTTAAGTGCTTCAGTGTATATGAAGGGCTCAGGATGGTGCCAGCACACAGCAGCATCAGGAAGCCAGGGCTGTCGCACTACAGGTTTTTCAGGGAAATTGAGTGACGGAACCAGGAGTGCCGTCATCTGTGGTGAGCTGGGGTAACAAGGCCGAGTACTGTGTCTAGGAATTCATGTGCTTCTGTTCTGCCTTAACGCATGTACTTTGCAAATCTGCAAAGAAAAGAACCTAGGGGCCTCAGTTTTCTCTAACTAGCAAGGGAGTCTGTTAGATATGAATACATAGCAGTAAATTAAAGTAATACAGGGTTAGTCTTGTTGGTTTACCTTTTGCGTATACTCAGTCTTACATAACTATCGTTTTGTAAACTTAATTGAAAATTTCCTGTGACAAAGTTCGTAATTTTAAGGTCTTTAATTATCACATGTATGAGTCTTTCATCTCATTCACTATTATTAAATGTAGGAGAGCGGATCTCACAACTAAGACAACAGATTGTACGTTGTCGAATCCTAGAAGAACCTTTCCCTCCTGGCTTCTCCTGTACAGTACTGGTCTGCCACCACATGCCCATGTTCTTGAAACTTCCTATACTTGGGCTGTGTCATGGCTAGTCCAGCATTTTGCTTTCATGTGGCTTTTTAAAATAAAAATGTGTAACTTTATATTACTCAGTGTATTAGTTTCCTAGGGATCTCATGACAACACACCTCAAACTGGGCGTGTTAAACAGCAGAAGCTTCTCCCACAGTTCTAGAGTCTAGACGCCTGGAATCAAGGTGTCGGCAGAGCTGGTTCCTCTGAGGCCTTGAGGGAGAGTCTGCTCAAGGTCTCTCTCTCCAGCTCCTGGGTGTGCCGGCAGTCCTTGGCGTTCCTTCCCTTGTAGACACATCCCCCTGGTCTGCCTCTGTCGTCACGTGGCCTTCTCCCTGTGTCCGTGTCTCTGTCCCTTTCTTCTCTTCATTTAAGGACACTGGTCACTGGATTTAGGCCCTCCGCCTTCCAGTGTGACTTCATCTTCACTGATTCTAGCTGCGAAGACCCTATTTCCCCATAAGGTCACATTCAAGACAGTGGGGATTAGGACAGCGGGATATCTTTTGGGGGACACAGTTCAACCCACAACAGATACTAAGGCTTCTGATCTCTGACTCACGTGAGGTTTTTGCTGAGAACAGCAGCAGGGTGAGGGCATCGTGGCAGCAGAAGGTTATCAAGGGCTCTCCTCTCATTTCAGAGCGTTGATTTATTAGCGTCTTTGGGAAAGAAAAAGCCAGGAGAACAATATAGATTCCAGGGTTTGGGGCTTATTTTCAGGTGCTTTCACAAGAGTCTTATAAATATTGGGCAGACTTTTCTTTTGTGTCTGGTTAGCTCTGCCCTTCGTGATTTTTACAGAATAATTCTATTTCCAGACTCTTTTATGCTTCTTTTTTATTTTTATTTTCTTACTGAGATATAATTACGTAACATACTTCTTTTTTTAAATACACCAGTTACTTGATTCAAACGAGATCTCCTCTTGCAAATTTTAACTTTTATGCTTCCCCACTTGTATTTTTAGGTTCCTTATAAGTCTTTACAATATTTTAAAGCCAAACAGAAAACTTCTATTTATATTTCAACCTTTAGATCCTAAAATTACACTAAACATTTGCATATTGAAAATTACAGAAACGAATGTGATGTTTACCTAAATTGTACTTTCTCACTTAGCTCACACTGAAGAATCTTCAGTTTGCAGGGATAAAATTCGTGATCTTGGAATATTTTAATGTATTTGTTCATTAATTCAGTCTGCAGACATTTATTGCTTGACATTACTCAGGGGTGGGACCCAGCAGTGAAAAAGAAAAACTGCATTCCACAAGGAGCATAGACTGATGGAGGAGGCAGGGCAGGCCATCAGATAGCACCTGCTGTGGAGACAGGAGCTGAGGGTGCTATTTTTATGGGGCGATGGGCAGTTGCATATTTGAGCCATCCTGGAAGACAATGAGGGTAAAAGCCATGTGGAATTCTGCTGGTAGAACATTGGGGTAGAGGCTAGAACAAGCCCCCAGGGGGAGTGGGCTGGGCACTGGAGGAGGAGGAGGTGGGGACATCCCCGAGGGAGTAGGCTGGGCACGGGAGGAAGAAGGGGTCAGGATGCTGGTGTAGAATCAGCCAGAGCAAGAGTAGAGGTGAGGCAGGAGGTGGGGCTAGAGTCCAGCCACAGAGCCCATGGGCAGTGGGGACACCAGACTGTGGATGTGGTGAAACTGTACTTCATCCTCTGACCGTAAAGCATTTTACAGCATGTCTCTGATCCAGATAATCTCCCTAAGAGTTGTCATCCAGAAGGGCACAGCATAAATCTTGTTCCAGCTTCTCACACACAGTTGAGCAGCAGCCCACACAGTGCACATCTGAACCTGAGGCTGGGCAGGCGGAGGCTCTGTCACTTCTGTTCCCTGCTGCCATCTGTGTTCCTGGAGTTGTTGCTCGCCCTTTCAGCCATTTTCAAATCTGACCTTGCAGGGAGAGGGAGTTGGGGTGAGAGAGTGAATCAACCTGCCAGTCTGTGGTGGACGTAGACAAGAGGAGGGTAGGGTGTTTAAGGAGCCGCAGGGCAATGTCTTCACACTTCTGAGGTGTTTGTAAAATGTTCTGAAACCCAGAGGGAGAATTAGGAGACACCAACGTCTCATAAATGAGAGGCAAGCCCTCCTTGATGTGCCGGGAGCACAGAATATGCGGGCAGGTCTGCCCTCAGGAGGCCCAGGGTGTGCACTCGTGCGTGTGTCTGTGGTGAGGACGCTGGTTTGCTTCTGCTATTCAGACAAAACTGCTGTTGCAGGCCCACAGACGACAGCAACCAGCCCCCGGGCCGGGGCGTCCTCTCCATGCACGGGCTGACCTACGGCGTCATCCGGGTGGACTCGGAAGAAAAGCTGTCTGTGCTCACTGTGCAGGACGTTGGCCTCGTGATGCCTGGAGGTGAGCATGGGGCCCCAGGGCAGATGATGCCTGAGTGCGACGGATCCCACCCATGGCCGGTGCACTAACCTCAAGTTATGAGATGCTTTCCCCACTGCATCACCGTGCCCCTGTGGCGGGGGCTCTGACTGAGGACCGGGCCCCCTGTACCAGGGGCTTTTGACTGAATGCTAAGCTCAGTCTTCTCAGGTCCCGTCAGAGAAAACCCAGCATGCTCAAGAAGCTGAGGAGGAGCATTTGTGCTGCCTTGTACACAGAGACCCAGGGTCGTCCCTGTGGGGGCACTGTGGGTCTCTCTGTACCCACTGCAGCCCCTGAGCGGCTTCTCCCTTCCATGGTCAGGTTCCTGCTGGTTATCCGGTGGTCAGGCAAAGTTGGGCTTTGAGGCTTGTAGCAGACAGTTTCCTGTGAAAACTGAGGAACAGCGGTCTGGATAGTCAGTGAAGCTTGTTTTTATCAGCAGAGTCCATTTTTGAAAGTCACAGAGACTGCTTTGCAGTCCTCACCTGCCCTCCCTCTGCTCCTCATGCCACCTCATGCAGGGCTCCACCAAGTGCAGCGGGAGAGGCAAGCCCCTTTCTGATTTGCGAGATGCCCTTACCTGGTCCCGCCTCTCCTGGGTGCAGGGTACTGGCGTCCCGTCTTTCAGGACCCGCGCCACATTTAGGCTTCTCCCATCCGGCACCCTCAGCTCCCTCTCCTGGTGCAGGTTCCACCTGGAATCTGGACCGTCTCCTCCTGAACAGCTCTCCAGGTTCAGGTGGGTGGCCTCGCCTGGTGAGAGGACACTTGAGTCCACACACAACACTGGCTGATGGGAACGTGGCTTCCTCACAACCAACAGTGCGACCAGCTGGAGGGTTCAGGCACCATCCCTGGAGGGGGAAGGCGGGGTCTACCACATGGATCTCCCCATGTCCTCGTGGCCATCTGCACAGGGGTGGAGATGGCCCAGCTTCCTTGGAGGCCCCTCGCCGGCTGCTCATATTTCTGAGGGCACAGAAGAGACAAAGCAGACCTTGGCAGTCCCTGTCCTCGACACCCCTCTGATTCTGGCATCGCCATGGTGTCATTCTTTTCTGCCTCTCAGCCCCGGAAACACTCTCTTCAGTCACAGAAACTTCACTTAAACTTCGCACCCCGACATTCTGTATGTCTCCTGCCCACTGCATGCTTCCTGCCTTAGCCAGGCCTCCTGGCTCCATTTCATTCTTTCTCTAAAAAAATATGTAACAGATCCCCATGGTTCCAGCCTCAAAGGATTCAGGGTTGTACAGTGAAAAACCTTCTTTCTGACCACTTAGAGACAACTGCAAGGATCCCACGCTTCCCGTCAGATACTCAGACTGTACACACATGTGCGTGCACACGCACACATGCGTGCATGCACACATATGCACATATTCGTTCTTCCTATTTTTTTAAATTTCACTGTATGCCTCTGCATGTCTTGTATTATAAGGCTCATTTGTAAGCAGTGCATCAAGAGCTCACTCATTTCTTTCCAGACTGCGTAGTGTTAATTTAGATACATAATAATTTATTGGGTGATTGTCCATCTTTTGCTGCTGCAGTGTGATGCAGCTGCAGTGAATAACTCACTGTGCTTCAGTCTGTGCAGGTGTGAGGAATGTGGAATAAATTCTAGAAATGGGATTTCTGTTTCAAGGGCATGTGCTTCCTGCCACTGGTGGAGGACAGCCTCGCTCTCCACTCCCTTGTCCCCAGTGTATTATCAGACTTTTAAATTTTTACCAATCCGATGGGTGAAGAATATTTCAGTGTAGTTGTATCTTGAACTGTTCTTATCATGAGTGAGCTGGACATCTTGTCCTGTGTTTTGGCCGGCTCCGTTTCTTAGACTCAGCTCTTCCTGTCATCTCCACTACAACCTGCAGGTGACTGGAAATCTTAGGCTCAGCCATCACTAACTGCACACACACCACTCGCTGAGAGGCCAGCTCCCGCTCCCGAATCAGACTCACGGTGCATGGGGCACGTATGCTGTGAAAGTGTCAAAGCGCTCATGCCACACTTGTGAGAATTTACTGTCACTGAATTACTTGCCGAAAATGCTCAGTTATGAAGCTCTTGCCAGTGTTCTCTGAAGGACTCCCCTTAACAGGGAATCTGAGAGCAGAGACGAAGAGTTCCTAGGACGGTGAGGCTTCAATTCTCCTTTCTACTTAGGGAGCCAGAGGCCTGTGGGGCGCTGTGTGCTCCTCCCTCTGCATAGTCGCATTGTCCTGGACGCCAAGTGTGTGCTTCTGCTGACATGCATGTGGCAGACACCCCTGAGGTGGATTCAAAGTGTCACCCTCCCATCCAAATGCACAAAAGGTTGCTCTCCTTAAATACGATTTACACATGAAAATTAAGGCAATTGTAATTATTTACTGATGTCACAACTATGAAATTTGACATTTTGCCTCAACATGAAAAATCATGACTCGCTTTGGGGAAAATGAGTCCCTGGCTCACTTTTTTACTGGCAGTTTTGTTCCATATACTATTTCTATTCATTTGTGTTTTCATTCATTATTATTCTCTCTCCCTGCTCTGTCCTACCCTCCAACCCCCTCTCTCCTCCCCCCCTCCTCCTTTCTCTTTCTCCATCTCTCACTTTCTTCCCACCTCTCTCTCTGTCGCTCCCTCTCTCTTTCTGTGTCTTTCTCTCTGTGTCTCCCTCTCGCTCTCTAATATTACCTGTGCTTCCTATTTGCTCTCAGCCATCATGTGTTCAGTGAAGCCGGATGGGATTCCTCAGCTGTGTAGAACAGATGAAATTGGGGAGCTCTGTGTGTGTGCGATTGCCACAGGCACATCCTATTACGGCCTCTCAGGCATGACCAAGAACACCTTCGAGGTAGGTTCATGGAGGTGAGCTCCACCCACATTTCCTCTTCAGGCAGCATTGCCAGGTGCGTAGAAATGGATGTGAAAGAGAAGATGGTGATTTCTCAATAAAACGTATTCATCATAATTTAAATGGTTGCACTTTCTTCTGCCATTTTTTAAATAGTTTTCAATAAATTTGGCTTATCAGTGCTGTTTTCACTTCGTAAGCAGTGTCAAAAAAGGACAAGTACAGTTTCTTAAAAAAGGGCCTTTTTTATATTTGGCTGTTCTCATCTTTGCCTATTTAGTAAGAGTGCCAGCTGACAGGTGGGTGGGAGGAGGAGCATGGCACGTGTGCACAGCCTCACCAAGGTGAGGGAGCCAAGGCTCTCCCTCGTGGCCTCTCAGCCCAGGCCAGACTTAGCCAGGTGTGAGCAAATGTACACGCTACGTAACTATCTCCCTGGCGTGAGCAGGCATGTGTGGTCTGTGTGCACACGTGTGTCATGTGTGCACACATGTGAGGTACTGTGTACACACGTGTGTGGTGGGTACATGTGTGTGGTGGGTGTATGGATGTGATGGGTACACGTGTTTGGTGTGTACATGTTGTATACCCACACGTGTGATGTTCATGGTGTGGCATTAGCATGCACATGCATACACATTCTGGCCTCGTGACTGAGAGGTTAAGGGCAGGCTCGGGAGCTCAGGGCCAGCCTCTGCCCTTGGAATTCCTGTCAACACCTGCCCATAGGAGGAGCGCACATTCTGGTTAAGTTTTGCACGAGGAGATGGGGCTGTTTGAATATACATTTCTTAATGTGCAGACTTTTTTGAACATGTGTTCAGTCTTTAGAATGTCCCTGACACTGGGCTCAACACAGTCTGAAAGACCCATCTCTTTCTGTGTCACATATCTGCAAGGTTTGAGGAAAACAGATGTACAGTTTGAATGCATGTGATTTGCTTCCTTCATATTTTTCTTTTCAGTGTTGTTCCAATAAGGAAAAATATTTTAATGAAAGCAGATCATTTTACAAGTAATATATGTTATTTAAAATGCACCTCAATTCCCCATTTATCACTTTGATGCTATGTTTTTATAAGCCTGAGAATTAATTAGTGTTGATTGGATTATTGCCATTATCTCTGTGATCATCCCTTAGGACACTCAGAAGCCAGGGAAGGAAATGCACGAGGCCTTGCGTGTGGCTCCGGGGGAGCAAGTGGGAGGCACTGGGGTGGGAGGGGAGGTGCCTTCTGGGTTGCAGGCTGTCTGCTAACAGCAGCTGCCTGGCCCTGGGCTTCTCCAGCACCATCAGGTAGGAGACGCAGCAAGAGAAAAGCAGGCCCAGTTGGCTCCGAGGGGAGGGTGGACAATGGGCATTACTGGGGCTGGGCTCTCAACGCTCCTGTGTCCCCAGGTGTTCCCTGTGATGAGCTCAGGGGCCCCAGTCAGCGAGTACCCCTTCGTGAGGACCGGCCTGCTGGGCTTCGTCGGCCCTGGGGGGCTGGTGTTTGTGGTGGGCAAGATGGATGGGCTCATGGTGGTCAGCGGCCGCAGACACAACGCTGATGACATTGTGGCCACAGCGCTGGCCGTGGAGCCCATGAAGTTTGTCTACCGGGGAAGGTGAGTACTCCCTCTCTGAGTTAAGCACATAGTCTTCTGTGGAACATACTGTTTATACAAAGTTGTATAAATTCCTTAAATGGATGGGACTCAGTTTCCTATTCTGTAAAACGAAGTAACTGGACTCTGACCTCTGAGGTTCCATCTAGTTCTGAATGGCAGTTTTATAGAAATTTTCTGAGCCCCATAAATATATTCTCATTAACTTCCCCTGTAAATTAAGTAAAAATACCCATTTGAAAAACTTACTTTTTGTTTTGTTTTTTTGGCCGAGGAAGATTCTTCCTGAGCTAACATCCATTGCCAGTCTTCCTCTTTTTTTCTTATGTGAGCCACTGCTACAGCATGGCTGCTGACAGACGAGTGGTGTAGGTTCACACCTGGGAACTGAACCTGGGCTGCCAAAGCACATCGTGCCAAACTTAACCACTAGGCCACCAGGGCCAGCCCAAAATTTATTTTTAATAACTTCACAAAGAGCCAAATATTCATCTTGGTGCAGGTCATTTGGAAAGACCCAAAGAGAACAGTTGAGTGACAAATTTGCGTGGGAAACCAGCTCCTGTGGCTCCTCTCTGTGATGGCCCCCCCACCCCCCGGCTTGGCACACAGGAAACACTGAATCAGGACCACAGTTCCTGAGTTCTCTGCTAATTTGAAGGAGGTCATAAACTAATTTAGAATGTACTTCAGTTTGCAAACTAATGGGAGTCGCAGAAGTGGATGTGGCATTGCCATCTTAGGATTGTCCTTAAGCCATAAGCTCTTTCTGAAAATGTCCGAGTCGCCACTCTCCTGGGCTTACCCTGAGAGGCAGACATATCTAGCAAAAAACCGCTAGTTCCAAAACAGAAAGTTCTGCTGATTTAGAGAATTACTACTTCACAGGTGTGAACTCAAGATGTGAATTTTATGGCTTTCCAAATTTCAGCAGTTCTAATAATCGCACATCTACTCCGTCTGTCTATACTGAGAGGCAGGAAGCCTGCCACCAGAGCTGCAGGCGGCCTCAGCGGGAAGTGGGCTGTTCTGCCCTCGCAGCATCCTCAGGTTTCTCCCCCAAAGCCCAGCTTATGTTACTGAGCGCATGGGAGTCTGAGACTGCAGTTTGCCTTTCTGGGGTCGTGGTTGGCACTGTGACCTCCTGAGCTCTGTACTTGGTAGTGGCCGTAAAGCCCCTTATTACAGAACTGGTCCTCACACCAGCATCTCCAGCGCGTGCTAACTGCGCTTCCTTTCTGTCCCCACAGGATAGCCGTGTTCTCAGTGACTGTCCTCCATGACGAGAGGATAGTTATTGTGGCCGAGCAGAGGCCGGACTCCACGGAGGAGGACAGCTTCCAGTGGATGAGCAGGGTGCTCCAGGTAGCTCTTCGCCTGCCCGGGGTCTGTCTCCTGGTCACATGACAGCTTCCCTTGGCGTCCGTTAGGCTGTGGCCGACTTTCATTGACTGTGCTCCCTGACTGTCACTTCATTTGACCAGATATTGCATCAACCCTGAATCTCGTATCTGCATTCTAGGAAAGTAGCTAACAGATGGAGGTTAGGGGTCAGGAATTGGCAGGACTGGCTTCCACCATTCACTTGGTGAGATCACAAGTAAACTTTTTTGTTATGATCTTGAGAATATATTTTCTTTCCTCCAAATTCCCTGTCTTGGTGTATCGTATTCCACAAGTCCAACGTAAAACTTTTCGGCGTGGTGAGGTTTGGTGACACAGCCCTCCTCTTGTCCCAGTGTCTTTGCACCAGCAGCCCTACTCATGCTGCGCGAGCTTCTGTGTGTTGCAAACAATATTTTGCACAGCCTGAATATCTGCTAGGTGTCTGTTCATGACACCTATTCTAACACAGCTCCCTCTCTTGTGACTTTCCAGGCAATCGACAGCATACATCAAGTTGGCGTTTATTGTCTGGCCTTGGTTCCGGCAAACACCCTCCCCAAAACCCCACTCGGTGGGATCCATTTGTCAGAAACAAAGCAGCTTTTCCTGGAGGGCTCCCTTCATCCCTGCAACGTCCTCATGTGCCCCCACACTTGTGTCACAAACTTGCCTAAACCTCGACAGAAGCAACCAGGTACGTCTAATGGGCCTGGAGGGTTGCATGGTCTCAGATTGCTCTCTGGAGCTGTGAATGCCATGCTCTCCAGGCCTTATGAACATCGGTGATTCCCAGCCTTTCTCCCCTGGTCTCCACAGTCACTCACTCTCCGGGGAGGAAACCACCTCCTCACAGCGGTGCTTTTCTACCCGTGGAGGGGTGGAATGCAGCACTGTGCTAGGACAGCAAAACCCACTCAGAGCAGGGCATGTGGAGAACATTTGAACAGAAAGAGGCCCCAGTTTCCTGAGCCCAGTTTTCTCAGGGGATGTCAGACCCTCAATCCAGCTGGGTGGCCTTTGGGAAGGTAAAGACCTCTCAGGGTCACAGTTTCCTCAGGCACACATGAGAATAATGTTCCTTGCATGTTTCATTGGCTACTTTAGAAGTCAAAGTAGCTAACACATGGGAGAGCACTTTGAAGCATATGAAGAGTTCTCCAAGTTTGTTTGTGATGTTGTTATGATAGTAAACATTTGCTGCTTTGCAATTTGGGGAGTACATAATTATCCATGATACTTACCCTCCCTGCAGCTAACCAATCGTGCTCTTTAGGGTTGCACACAATTCAGTGAGAGGGAACTTACTGCAAGAAGGTGGATTGAGGAAGCAACTCTTCTGCCAGTGTAGTAACGGAAGGTCCTGGGCCTCCAGGCTGCACCATGAAGACAACCTCCCAGAGGCCAGGGCAAGAGCTGCCTGGGGCCACAGAAGAACAGCATGTAGGACTTGCACAGGCCACGTTTCAGCACATGATGCACACTAACTCATTTCCTCCTCATGGAGCCCTGGGAGGTGGGCGCTCTCTTTTCTCCACTCCACAAATGAGGAAAATGTGCCACAGAGAGGTTTGGAAGTTGGCCTAAGGCTACAGGGCCAGAGGGTGGTAGAGACAGACGCAAACTCGATGGCCATTTGCTCCATCTGGTAATGTGGCAGGGGACAGAGTTTGTGGCAAGTCAGCTGAAGGTGGTTGGGTCATCGCTGGGCACAGCTGACTTGGTGGTAAATGCAGGAGTTATCTGGCCCCGTGGCTGACCCCCTGTAAGTGAGACTGGATGAGGTGGGGGGTGAGTGGTCCACTCTAGTCAGGGTGAGAACGCTGAGGCTGCAGGGAAAAAGTGGTTGCCCCACGTGTAGAGCAGGGCAGAACTTGAACGCAGGTCTCTGGCTCTGTGTCCTTTGCTGCTGTTGTCTCTGCAGCGCAGAGATGTTTGTAAGGTGGTCACAAAGTCCCCTGCACACTGGAATGCTTTATTCTCTCCTGGGGTAAGCTAATTCTCCTAAAGGGCACAGGAAGTCAGTTTCTGCTCTCTGGGCACCTTGGGTTTGCACTTAACACTGCTCTTTTGTTTCTGTCCTGTTAATTATTTTCATGTATTCTATAACTACTGTTCCTCCTCCATTTCATTCTCCTCTCATCTTCATTTTATTCTCTCAATCCCTGGTTTATACGACTGCTGTAGTAAAATGCAGAGTTACGGCCAACTGAAGTCCTCGTTTCTTTGAATTCTGGGGCACACTGGCCTCGTGTGGCGTTCTGTGGTGAACTGCTGAAAAACAGCATTGCCCTTCTGTGAGCATAACGAGAGGATGAAAAGTAGCCTCTTTTGTCTGCTAGTATCTCAAACATCAGCTGCTCCAGAGTGATGTGGCAGTGCTCTACCTGGGCATGTTGGCTCTGCGTCGGGGCTCCCAGGGTGTCCCCATGCGCAGTCAGAGGGAACTGGAATCTCCCTCTCCCTCTTCGCCTCAGTTCATCATCAGCCACCCTCAGCCCAGTGTCTCAGGTGCGGGGAAGCCCATGTGAACCCCACTGGTCAGCAGTTGGTGACCGCAGAATTTAGGACAGATATTTACGGTGGGGGATCATTTGCAAATGCATGATATGATTCCAGAGCTGCAGGGCTCGGCTCACCTGGCAGATGTCAGAGAGCCCACAACAAGAAAAACATGGCCAAGGAAAAGGCCAAGGCCCCCTGCTCCAAGGTTGGGCTGACAGAGCATCTGAAGACAACCTTCTTCCTTAGGGGGTGAGCACACGCAGAAAGAGTGATCCCGGAGATCTGGGCCCACTTGAATTCTGCAACACAAGAAGTGAAGATTTATGCGATTGGTAATTGTAAGGAAAGAATTTTTTTTAATGATATTTGGTGTCGTTTCTGTTCTTGTTAAATACTGAGAGATTATGTAATTCTCTGTCTTCAAAAAGCTGTTTTTTAACAAACACTATGTGGCAGCTATGAGGTGAAAGTCAATTTCCCTACCTTAGTGATGATCTGCAGCAGCTTGCAGGTGACATCAGACAGGTGACATTTCTTCAAGGCCCAGTTTCCAAAAATGCAGTGAGGGAATTGGACTAGATGATTTCTAAGGCCCCCTGGAGTAAACATTTATGACACTGAGCAAGTGCTTATTGGCGGCCAAAGCAGACATCTAGTGAGGCCATTTATGTGTACGAATGTTGCTGGATGCTTGAAACGGCCCGTAAATTTAGATAATTTGTAGACAACCTAATTCCCTTCTTTACTGGATGAATTCATATTTACTCAGCTAACAACACTGTCCTGTGAGAGTATCTTAACTGAGCACAAAAGAGTTAAAAGAACTGTAGCTCATCAGCTGGGCTGGCAACAATATTATAAAAATGAAAACTACTCCCCCGCATTAACATTCCCTGGGGTATATTTCCTCAGAGCAGCTGGAGGGAACCAGTGGGAGTAGCCACAGCCACAGCACCTCTAGGGCTCCACAGCTTGCTGCTCTCAGGTGAAACTGGGTGTGTCCCTGCATGAACTAGTCAAGTGTTGGCTGGTAGGAATTAGACAGCACTGAGATGAAGTTGCCAACTTGTTGCTTTGTAAATCTGCAAGCGTGCACGTGGGAAGAGAGCAAATGTGAATTTCAATGCACATTTCGGAGGTCCATTGCTACATTACATTTTCAAATCATGAGGGGGTGAAGTACTACAGGAGGGTTTCGCATGCACCTACCTCATTCAACAAGGGGAAGAGCGTCTCAGTTCTTGGTGAAGGACAGACTTTGTAAACAGATGCAGCAGGAAAGCTGCCTGTCTCCCGGCAACATTCAGAAAAAATAAATTCTTAAGTCCGTGTAGGGATAGAGACACATAAGGCCCAAGCTTCGTGCCTGGAGAACGCCGGCAGAAGTCACCTTTTAGTAAGGAGAAACCTGACTCAGCGACAGAGAAGGGCACTGTGTACATAAACACATGTAAAAATATATAAAGTAGGGCACTGAAAATCCAGTGTCTCCTCAAATAATGCTTTCCCTACCCTAGTTTGAATTCTTACAAAAAATTATAGAGAAACCTTCAAACCAGTTCGGTCCAGTTTCCAAGTTGACATCTTAGCATAACCGTCCTGCCCAGCCTAAATCATCCAGAGTTACGTCAGAATACTTTATTGATGACACTAAAGACAGGAAGTGAGTGACTAACAAGCCAGGCTGCAGGCTCCCAGGGCTTTTTTCTCTGTGGTGAAGGCTGTCCACGTGCTCCAGCCCCACAGCAGCTCCACCCATTTCAGCATGAACCTCGTGGCCTAATTTTCTTTTTGTTTTGTTAAATATGAAAAGACCTTTCTCTCTCATAATTACTTTACTAATAGCTAAGAAAAGAAATGTCGTCGGTGTCAAACTACCACACGTGAAGATTCAAACACGATTGGATTAGTACATAAGGCATATTCTGATTATGTGGAAACCAGCATCAGGGCTTCTATAAATTGCCTAACACCAAGGACACCAGGAGGCCGGAGCCCAGTGATCTGTGTTGCAGGCTGCTCTCCACATTCAGTCCTGCCTTGAAGCACCCTGCCTTCTCCCGCACAGCTGGGCTTAAGTTGGATATTTTACAGCAAACCAAATTGCGGTCAGCCACACATCTGCAGAAAAGAATGGGCCTGTTCCCACTTGGACAACCCCCAGGGGGCTTACACTCAACCCCTCGCACTGCCCATGGTTCCAGTGTATTTCTGCTCAGAAGCCAGAGCGACTGTCAGCGTGGTTGTCACAGCAGCTGTGCACATTGTAGGCCTTGGTCGATGCCACCACACCCCTCCACTCAAATCTTAAAACTTCTGTCTTAAGTGCAGACATACAGCTCTTTGTGTGTAGTAAATAGTGCAACATATGCCCTGGTTTATACACCTGTAATTTGACTTCATCAACAGTTTATAAGAATTTGATGGGGGCCCACCCAGTGGCACAGTGGTTAAGTGCGCACGTTCCGCTTCTCAGCAGCCCGGGGTTTGCCGGTTTGGATCCCGGGTGCGGACATGGCACTGCTTGGCACGCCATGCTGTGGTAGGCGTCCCACATATAAAGTAGAGGAAGATGGGCACGGATGTTAACTCAGGGCCAGTCTTCCTCAGCAAAAAGAGGAGGACTGGCAGTAGTTAGCTCAGGGCTAATCTTCCTCAAAAAAAAAAAAAGAATTTGATGCAATGGCCTTTGACTTGTATTTTATCAAACCAAGGGTTAAACACAAGTTGTTAATGTTGTCTTTGTTATTTTATACTGCAGTTCTTTTAGTAAACATCTTTCACTCTTCCGCACTTCCTGCCCTCCTTCCTCCATCTGCCCTACTCTCCCACATGCACAGTCACATGTGCACTCACACACGTGCACACTCTCACAGTGGTGTGTTCTCCGGGAACGTCTAATCTTTTCCTAGTAAATGTGTGTATAATGTGTGTATCTTGGTTCATATGTATGAATTTAATGAAACAAAAGTGTGAATGATGGTATTTTGAGAAACTGGAGGGCACCTAGGGTTTCTTGCAGTCAGAAATTTTGAAAGAGTTTCTATAGTTCTTTAAGAAATTCCTTTCTTAAAGAAAGAAAGCTATGAGAATAGGTGGTGTCTGCTTTTCTCTTTTGAAATGTTTCATAAACTGGAATGAGCACTGGTAACAGAGTCAGGAATGGTAGTGTAAAAGGCACTTTGTACAGGAGCCTTTTGGTTTATTCTTCCACGTTCCTGTGGGCCTGACAGAAAACCTAAAACCTTTCAGTCAATGAAACATAGAGGTAAGTGATTCTGTGTCCTGTCCCTTCAACAGTAACATTCCCTAAATCCATCCCAAGAGGTATTTATTAAAAACGTACAATGTTTCATTTATATTGGTGGTTGACTGTCAGTGACGTGTGGTAACACCAGGGCGCAAGCACACAATCCAGGAGTCTGTAACTACTCAGTGGCGAAATACATCCTGTTTTAAATTCTGCCTTTGTCTTCTGCCTTATTTTTTATAATCACTAACATGCATAGATCTCAGCACCCCCCTAACTGGAAGATAAAGGCAGCGGGCTTGGGAGAACTCTAGGGAATTCAGTGAAAGCATGATTTCTTTATACCCTTAATCGAGACCGTTTATATTTGCCATCATTACCGTTGTGGTGACTTCTCTGAAACCCTGTTCTAACAAGATTTTTTCAAAGCCAGGTCTTTGAAAGGATTTCCAGAGCCAACTCTTTCCCAGGCAGGAATTGTGTGGTAAGGATTTCCTCACGTGTGCTTCTTTCCAGAAATCGGCCCCGCCTCTGTGATGGTGGGGAACCTGGTGTCTGGGAAGAGGATTGCGCAGGCCAGCGGTAGAGACCTGGGGCAGATTGAAGACAACGACCAGGCCCGGAAGGTGAGAGCAAGGGCCAGGCCCAAAGGCTGCGTTGCAGATACACGGATACCATCTTCCTGCCCTGCATATCCAGCATCCACCACTGATCTTTGGTGTCTTTGGTGACCTCTTCTTCCTACCTGCCCTCTTGGTTCTGCATGAGACATCCATATAATTTTATAAGGGTGCAGTGTTGCAGAACATTTCACGGTGGCCCAGAACAGGTGGATGATACAGCCCCCAACCAGCAGGCCTGAGGCTGGTGTCTAGGAATCCCTGTGCTGTCCTTGTAGCCCCTAAGCACTTTTCTCTGTTATCCCACCAGTGCTGATTTGACTCTTAGACTGCCTCACAGCGACCTTGTCGAAAGGCATCACTCCTTTGGTTGTTGGAATTCGAGAAGACATCAGTTCAAAACCCAGATTTGGGAGCCAGACCTCCTTAAAGCAGTCGTAGGAGCAGTAGGAGAAATCCTGGGGCCCCACTCCACCATAAACATCATACAATTTGTCTCATGTAGCTATGCATCCCCATTATAACCATTCAGCCTTGAGAAGTCTTACAATTCACCAAAAGGTTGTCGCACTCTGTATGGCACCAGGAAATGTGACAAAATCAACCATTTAAAATATTGCCAATTTGGTAACAAATAGTAATATGTTCATTGAAAGCACTTGATCACCATGTTCCCCACATCAGAGTATGTTTCTGTTAATAAAACCCATTAAGGGGTCACATGGGTGTCCTATATCCTGGCATGAGGCAGGGCTGACCTTTTCACCACGGGCTGAGTCAGTGTGTGCATAGAATCTGTGTGATTTGCAAAGCCGTTGAATGACCTCAGGGGATGATCATTCTAAAACCAATGAATTTAAAAGAGCCCATTTTTAAAACAGGGTAGGTCTGATTCTGCCATTGCAGCCCCAGAAATCACTAGTGCATCTTCTGGAAACCCCAAGAGAAGGGATTTTCTGTTTCAGCTGCTCTGTCTACAAGGGGAATGTGGTTCTCCATCCTTGGGCAGATTTCAGAAACTTCCCTAACCAGGGGCTCAGCACCCGCTGTCTGACTTGTGAGTCTAAATGAGGTGCAGAGAATCCAGTCACTGCAGGAGGAACATTATAAGCACTTGCTTATTCTGTCCATTATGTTTGTCCGGGGATGTCTCGTTCCTCTGTGGAGGAGAGCACTGTTTTAAACAGGCACCCTAAAAGCACTCAGACTATGCCAATTTAAATGTTGAGACTACCCCAATCTAAACAAGGATGGTCTGAACTTAATGGCTGTGCTTTGTTCCAGTTCCTGTTTCTCTCGGAGGTCCTGCAGTGGAGGGCTCAGACCACCCCCGACCACGTCCTGTACACGCTGCTCAACTGTAGGGTGAGGCATGCTCAACTCGCACCTCATGATTGCTCACCTGTGGGGTCCATGCTTTCATGATTCTTTATCATAATCCTTTCACTTCAGACTTACTTGAATTCCTTTTAATTATTTGTTGCTATGTTAACTGAGATCTTTTCACT
The DNA here is from genome assembly GCF_021613505.1 of Equus quagga. Taxonomy (NCBI): domain Eukaryota; kingdom Metazoa; phylum Chordata; class Mammalia; order Perissodactyla; family Equidae; genus Equus; species Equus quagga. The sequence goes on from NC_060278.1 coordinate 32,024,034, forward strand.
TGCTTTTAAATATAAGGGTTTGCACATCTGTCTATCTATACATATATTATGTACGCGTATATTTGAGCAATATTTCCCCCAAAAAATGAGTCATGAATGATCTCTACAACAGAGAAAAATTGCTTATCTCTGAGATATTTTTATCTTTATTACTAAACTGCTTTTTTTTAATAAGTAAGAGGTTATGTTTTAATTTAGACTTTCATTCTTAGGAATGAAAATCATTTGTATTTTATAAGTATAATTAAACAGTAATTCACATTTCACATCAGAAAAGCAAACTCATCAGATATTGTTCCATAATCGTACTTAAGAATAAAGCCTTAAATATGTAAGCAAATAGTATCAGCAATAAAAATTAAATGCGAGTCTTAATATGTTTTTTAACTTTTCTTGTGCTGTGGAAATAAAGCCTGAAAAGTGGGTTTTAAATCTGGGTCATCTTGACAAGTTATGGGTACTCGCAACTTTAAGAAGTGATGGCTTTTCAGATTTGCAAAATAGCAAGCTCTCAGGTGCAAAGGCCTCTTGCTGGTTAAAGCTATAGATAAAAGACAAGTAAACAGAAATGCCCGTGCTGTAACTGCGTCTCTGATATCCAGTTCTCAGACCAGTTTTCCATATGCTTTAGCTCGTCCTCTATCCTAGAGGCTCTTGTTATCTTGGATTGCCGTGTGCTGAGTTGACCCTAGTAGTTTGTGTGTTCACTGTGTCTGTTCAAAACTGTCTCCCAGGAAGAGTCAGAAAGTGTTCCTGTGACCCTGGCCCCTTCCTGCCTCTCCTGCACTCATGCCTCTCTCGGGCCCCCGTGCTCACTGGTGCCCAGCAGGGACATGCACGGCCTCTGAGCTCCTGAGCTTTGGTGTAGTCACCCTGAGGCCTGTATCCAAAACATGCCAGCCCAGTTTCCTACCTCCTTCCTCCACTGGCTCCTTCCTCAGCCTATAAATACAGATAAGACTCTCCTTTCCTAACACCGTCACCCAGTTCGCTGTCCTCAGCTCTGTGGCACTATCCTGATTTCTCTTTAATCGCTTCTTGTGACTTTTCTCATCCTCCACAAGTAGCATTTCTCCTAGGGACTGTTCATGACTTTTTCTTCTGTTTCTCCAGTCTCTCGTGACTCTCTAGAGATTTGCAGCATCACCTCCAGAGGGATAAGTGTCATCCCACTGGATAAAAGCCACAGTGTTAGTTCCAGCCCATCCCCCACGCCCCAGGGAGGACACCTGCTCAGATCCCTTTGCCAGAGTACTTATGCCCTTCACTTAGCTTCCTAAACATGGCAGTGATGCTAACATGCCAGGATAGGACGACGTGATGTGACATGATATGACATCCTCCATAAACTGGAGGCAGCGAGAGAGCAAGAGACAGATCAGCATCACTTTTTAAACCCTTTCTTCACCATGACCTCGTCCATTACTCTCATGTTTGTAGGAAGGGAGAGAGAAGGATAAATATCTGTGCCCAGACACTCAGGAGGTATAAATGGGTAGCTTAAGAAAAATAGCAGACCTCCCACACATATACAGAGCTTCAAAAATGATTCAGGTGTGTTCATAGACAGTATGTCCCATCAGAGGGAGGAAAATAAGCTATTCTACCTACCTCTAACTTTGGGAGTGGCAACATGCAGATCAGACCCCTCAGACTGTCAACTGGAGTTACGCCTCAACACTGGGCTCGTCAAAAATTGTCTGACCTGTTGACATGTGTTCCCATCCCGACCCTGTGCTATGGTTGGAGATGCTGGATCAGTTGGGAAAATGCGTTCACAGGAAATGACTCCACTCTAAAAAGAGCTTCGTTAGAAACAACAGAAAATCAGATGGGGCAAGTTGTAGAGATCAAAGCCATGAGTAAATTTACTTCAGGTCAGCATGGAGAAAGTGTAGTCCACAGATACCTTCCCTTCTAGTGGTAGGCTGCTCTTTCCTGAGGCTCTCGATGTGGAGGCACCCAAATCCTGAACCATTCAAAGGGTCAGATCTGACCCAAGCATCTGTGCTCATTCCCACCTTATCTGACCCCATATGCAAACTTAGAACAAATGCTCAACCTGGACCGAAGGTCAGAAACATCATTTTTATGGTTGTTATATGTAATTTCCACTTAAATCAACCTTCTAGTTCAGCACTGTCTAGTAGAAATATAACACAAACTACACATATAATTTTACATTTTCTGAAAGCAACATTTAAAAAACGTAAAAAGAAACTATTGAAATTCATCCTAATAATGTTTTACATAACTCAGTATGTCCAAAATACCATCATTCCAACATGTGGCCCCACCGCATTTATAGGCTGGCCTCTATCCTGGATGGTGTACTCTGTTGATTGTGAATTCGCCTCCTTGATCATGGCTCATTTAAAACAGTGAACCATTTAGTTCCTGGCTATGGGTGAGGCTTCCTGTCAGTTGAAAACAATGTTCATTCTTCTGCTTTCCTCCACCGCAGTCCAGTCAATAGGGTAAGAGTTGTTGTGCGGGATTTATAATAGGAAGTGAGGATATAATTCATTGCAAATCAGGGAAAACTTACATTCTTGGAGTGTGTTTACATACAAAAGAGCATCTGTTAATTTTCTTTACAGAAACACCAACCAGCTCTTTTAACCTTTTTTTTACTTATAGAAACTTCTTTAGAGTATTAAAATATGCATCCTATTTGACTTCATTCCTCAATATTTTTTCAGTTGTCATTATTTGAATGTAAAACTTTAAAATGGTGCCAAATTTACAGTCACTGACACTGAAATTTGTTGTCTTTGGAGTGGGGATTGGATGGTGGATTAGCGTGCATTGCCATTCTGTCATGATACCACCCATGACTTCTTTTAGAAAAAGTCAGCCCTGATTTCTCTGGTGATAGTTTTTACTAGAGCCTTCTTCTTAGGCAGTGGGTTTCTATATGGAAACCTCAGCTTTTGCCATGAGTGCAGATGAGGATGCCAGGTAACCACTGACCCGAGGATAAATGGCTACTACTTCATGGACCCCTCACCTGTAACATTTCATGTTTTTCTTAACAGCGAGCACTTTGGCAAATGAAATGTGTAACTGAAAATCAGTGGTATTTCTCCGGAAATGAAAGTTTGTGTTGAGACTCCCACAGAATGAGTGGTGATGAGCAGATCTGGCGCCAGGTGTGACCTGTGTCCCGTGTGGGCTCACTAGATGGTGGAGTCATGTCGTATTCAACCTTGCAAGCTGGGGAAGAGAGGAGAAGAGAACATTGTGTTGGACTTACCGTGAACTAACACACTTCTTTCCAACATCACACTTCTTAGGGTATTTTTGAGGATAACTTTAATTGATTCCCCATTACCCTATATGCTGACTCTAGGGCCCAACTCCCAAGAGAGGTGTCCCTCTCCTGGGCAGTTGCTGCAGCATGTGAGGGGGGCTTCCTGTTCATTATTGTAAATGCCATAAAATGGCAAGCGGTATTGTGAAAACTGTTTCAGACATTACTAGAGGTAAAGGACCGCATGCCAATTAAATTTCACCATTTTAAGTAGCTATAGGTGGGAATTTTCACGAATCAGAGTGAAAACATGTTTTCAGATACACCCTTGGCTGCTGCTCTTGAGTCACAGGCACCTCTCAAATCTCATAGGCTTTGTCATATGTCAGAAAAGCTGGTCGTTGGTGGGGAATTGGCGTCAGTGCTCCAGAAAATGGGGAAAAGGTCAGTTCCAGAAGTTGAACAGCCCAGACCAAGAATGCTACTGTTTAAGATAGGATGACATAAGACAGCAGCAGACAGCAGGGTGGTGATGGGATCCTATGTCCCAGGAAGGTCTGCCTCACTGGGAACAGAAAGATGAGCCCCTTCTGCCAGCCCTACCCCTGTGGCAGCCTGCCACCCACCAGCAATGCGTCTGATACCTGTTCATCAGTCAGGGATGCAGTGCTGGCATTCCTCCAAGACAGCTGAGAGGGGGAGCGTCTGCAGGCACTGGTGTGGTCCCCACCACCACCAGTTTGGGAACTGAGTGGGTCCTGGGCCTCTCCATTAGCTGTGTGGGGGCCGGTCTATGCACCATCTTCACTCTGAAGAGCTCACGGGACATTTGGGTCGAGGGGTGTGTGTGTGTTGGTTCATGTCAACAGGTGTGGTCTCCGGCAGTGAATGCTCAGAGGAACAGTCTGGTTTTGAAGGCACCAAGTTCTAACATTTGGGCTAGTTTTCTTAGACTCCAGTCTCGTTGATCTTTTTGTGTTCACCCAGTTTTACCACATTCTACTCTTTGGCTCTTCCACTTTATGTATCTGTTTCTATTTTCTTATGTTGTAACCTTCCTCGGAAGGAAAATAATTAAGGAAGATGTGTGCAGTGAGAAACCTGTCCTCCGTAGGAGGAACCAGTCCCAGCATGGTGAGAAAGAGGCCAGAGCCTGGCTGGCAATTCCTTTCTAGGCGGGGCTCTGTGGCCCTGCACACTACCTGAAGGTCATCAAAGAGAATGTGTTGCTTCCCCGAGCTAGATACAACAATCAGTTACTTTGTGAATGTTTTTGGCAAATGACAGGTACTGATATTTATGTCCTGATGTCTTATGAAAAGTTCTACACTCCACTGGGTCCCTCCCCCCTCACCCCTCCAGATATTTCCAACAGACGGGTCATTTGGGGTGGGAAGTCTAATGTCCAGTCACCAGATCACCACTGTCCTTTAATGTCCCCAAAGGTTCTGATCACTTCTGTGTCCATTACAGCATTCTCCTCCTCCTGCGATTGGTGCTCGTGCCACTTCCCTTTGGATTTCTTTCTCCACACATGGCATTCGGGTCTGGAACGCCTGCCAGGGTCCGTGTCCAGTCCCCGACAGTCTTCTCCTGTTACCTTGCTCGCTTGCTCGCCTTCCTTTCAAGTTCCCTACCTCAGAAAACACATTTGGCCCAGGTGTCCAGGATGTTTCTCACCTTCTGGAGTCTTCCTGACCTGGAAACTGCTGGCCAGTTTGTCTATTGCTTCAGGAAAGCTCCTTCCCCCTATTAATCACTTTAAAATAGGATTTGATCATAAAGAAGTAATTTTTAAATAGCTGTAGACAGTGATCTCTTCACAGCTGGGAACTTGTGTATATGAACCATAATTGTAAAATGTATCCTCAGGAAAAACTTTTTTGAGTTATTTGTATGTCTATAATTTGCAGTTTCTGCATGCTTTTCTTTACAATTTACACAGTAAATCCCATATTTTTTAATATTTCTTTGTTCCTATTTTGGTACTGATCTTCCCTAACAACCTTTTTTAAGGTATTTTTCAATCCAAATGTATTTTCCGTTTATGACCACACGTTTAAAAAGTCTACATAAAGTGAATTTGACAATTCGTTTTTTCCTTAGGGTTTTTCTGACTATTGCTTTTGCTTGTTTGTTTGTTTGTTTTTTGACCTCCTTGACTTTTGGTGTGATCTTTCTCAAAAAAACTTTCAATCAGGGGCCAACCCAATGGTCTAGTGGTTAAGTTTGGCATGCTCCACTTCAGTGACCTGGGTTCAGTTCCCAGGCGTGGACCTACACCACTTGGCGGGGGCTGTGTAGTGGCAGCGACCCACATACAAAACAGAGGAAGATTGGCAGATGTTAGTTCAGGGACGATCTTCCTCAAGCAAAAAAAAAAAAAAAAGCTTTCATCAGTCTTGTTTTTCATAGGACAAGTCCTGCAGGTTTACTGCCCATGGCAATTACACTTAAGTCCCAGAATTACTAGATTGATTTTTTTGGTAAGTTTAGCTGTTTTTTAGGTCAAGTAATTATTTTCTAAAATGTTTCTTGTTAATACGAAAATATCTAGATGCCTCTTTGGTGCTGTACTTCTTAGCTGGTGGGAAGGAAGGACAGTGACTGCTGATGGTACAGGGTCTCCTGAGGGGGTGATGAAAACGACTGGTGGGTAGTGGTTGGTGACTGTACCAATGTCCATGGGACTGTGCATTTTAACTAAGTGAACTATGCAGTATATGAACTATATCTCAATAAAGCTGTTGGGTTAGAAAATCTCACCCCCTTGTTCTTGTGACACAGGGTACAATAGCAAACTCACTGACGTGTGTCCAGCTGCACAAGCGAGCCGAGAAGATAGCTGTGATGCTGATGGAGAGAGGGCGCCTGCAAGACGGGGACCACGTGGCTCTTGTCTACCCACCAGGTGAAAGACAGATGGGGGTTTGCATCTGAGATGGCAGGGCCAGTGAGTAGTCTACCCGCCGGGTGAAAGGTAGATTGGGGTTTGCTCCAGACAGGGACCATGTGGCTCTCATCTACCTGCCAGGTGAAGGGCACGCCTGGGTTTGCCCCCAAGGTGGCAGGGCCAGCCACTGTGTGAGAGGTGCTTTAGTGCACATGTCATTGCTGATGACCAAGTTGCTGTGTTATCACCAAAAATTAACACAGTTCTACCTGGCTCACTGTGTTTAGTCACCACCACTTTTAGGGACTGTGCTGCATACTATACCCCTTTAGGGGCATAAATAAAGCGATCTTTCATGAAGACTTTTGTATCTAAATTTATTTTATTAGGTATCTGAGGTAGTTCATTTAAGCAATGGTAGTTAATCGCTGACTACTAAATTGATAATCATAGAGTTGAGTAATTCCTTCAACAAATGACAGAAATTAAATTTCTGGCTGCTTTGTCGTCTCGTACCTAAGTGGGAGCTATTGCAGAAGTTTAACAAAACTCACAGGGATGAGAAGAGAGTCTGCTAAAGGTCTTAGTTGCTCACTTAACCTTGGGACTTTTTCCAGGCTAGTGTTTCTGTGGACAGGGATGACAGCCATTAAACAGTTTGATTTGTTTCAATGAGAGCTTTTGCGTTTCTCCCTGTGTAGGAATAGACCTCATTGCAGCATTTTATGGTTGCCTGTATGCAGGCTGTGTGCCAATCACCGTCCGTCCTCCACACCCACAGAACATTGCAACAACGCTGCCAACTGTGAAGATGATCGTGGAGGTAACCCTGCCTGAAGTGTCTGGACACGTTCTCTGGCCCAGACCTGAGTGTTGGGCTTGTGGAGTGCAGAGCCTAGGCCTTGAAGGGGAGGGCTGGTAGTGGGAACATGTGGGAGTGTGAGTCCTGCGGTGGCACAGGACATGGCCTCTACCCCCAAGGAGCTTACCTTCTGGTTCTGGAAGCAAGATTCCAAACTGTGCTTGGAATTAGGGGCTAAAGGGAATTGAATGCACCCTAGAGAAAGCAGCTTGCCAGAGAGGAGGTCCCACAGACAATGGGAACTTCCCCACCAAACCCAACTGAGTGAACCTAACCAAGTGAGAAAGTCATGTATTTTTTAAAGTTCTTTCCTCAAGATTTAGAAGTATCCTGTTTCTTTTAAAAAGTATAGATTTGTTTTGATTTTTTTAATGCCTGGGGAAGTTTCAGAGGATTAGGATATGTTTTCCCCCTGGAGGAGGAACCATGAGGCACAAGTAAGTTTGGGGACTCCACAAGCGAATACTTTCTATAGTTATGTTGGAATACTTTCATGGTAATTACTCCTGTTAGAACACACTGATGGTGTGTGTGGACATTCATGGCATTTTTCAGAGGACAGAGCTAATGGCAAAAGCAGTTAGTCTGGATGTTTCTCCATCCTGTGATCATAGCACTGTGGATACTACTCAACTCTAGAAATTTCCAGAGGCCTCAGTTCCCACAATCTCTGCATGTGTGCTTCCATGGTCTGATTCCTGGCTCTCTTGTCCCTCTGCTGGCCAGGACTGGCTCCTCTGAGGCAGCAGTGTCTCTGGTAGTCTAACCTGCTCTGAAATCCATGCAACCTCAACGTGCCTCCTGAGCAGCAGGCACGTGTGCAGGGTGTGTTTCCTCCGAGGTTTACCTTCCTTCATCCATCCTTTGTTCTCCGACCCTCAGGTGAGTCGCTCTGCCTGTTTGATGACAACACAACTGATCTGTAAGTTGTTACGGTCCAGGGAGGCAGCTGCAGCTGTGGATGTCAGGGCGTGGCCCCCCATACTAGACACAGGTCAGTCCTCTAACCAGCTGTATACCTTTGTTTGCTTGTCTCCTTTTTCATCAGGTCAGATAGGCTAATAGCTTTATTTTGCTCTCCAGATGATTTGCCAAAGAAGCGGCCTGCCCAGATCTACAAACCTTCCAACCCAGACACGCTAGCTTATCTTGATTTTAGTGTGTCCACGACTGGGATGCTAGCTGGAGTAAAGGTGAGAAGTGCGTCTGCGTGGTGTATTCGCAAGCCACTCAGTGATTGACAGGTTACATCTGTATGTATAGTAGGAGTGTGGTGGGAACTTGAGTGAAACATGGAGAGAGGTATATATACACATTTCCTTCAAGTTATAAAATGCATGAACATTTCAGTAGTTAACTTCGCCAACTGATTCTTTCCAGTGTCCCAGCTGTTTCTTTATATAAACAGCCTCACTGGCCCTAATAAAAAACTGCATATATTTTTATTTCTTGCCTGTTCTCAAATCCCAATATTCTGTCTACTGCAAAACTCTGTGCACTGGAGTTTCTTGATCTTTTAGCCTGGGCTCTGTTAGAACTTGCCAGATTGGTGCTTGTTGCAGTGACAGTGATCCTTTTTCCTATCAAAGGATGGAACTACTATGTATGTCTCAGAAGTAGGACCATCCTGCTCAGGCGATGTCCTTGTTAAATTCTCTTGTAGCCTCTGGAAGCCCTTTCTCTATTATTTGGCTCTGGGGTCTGACTGCTGAGTTTGCAGAATTTACCTCATTTAGGTCTCTTATGCTATCAACATTTTTTTTTCATATGGTAAAACACATCTAACTTAAGCTTACCGTCTTGACCAATTTAAGTGTACAGGTCAGCGGTATTAAATACGTTCAAAATGTTATGCTGCCATCACCACCATCCATCTCCATAGTTCCTTTCATCTTGTAAAACTGAAACTCCCCGTTAAACACTAACTCCTCATTCCCACCTCCCCCAATCCTGGCAACCACGATTCTAGTTTCTGTCTCTGAAAATTTGACTACTCTAGGTACCGCATATAAGTGGAATGCTACAGTATTTGTCTTCTTGTGTCTGGCCTGTTTCACTAGGATAATGTCTTTAAGGTTCATCCATGTTGAAACAGGGGTCAGAATTCCTTTTTAAGGCTGAGTTAATATTCCATTATATGTATATACCACATTTTCCTTATCCATTCACCTGTCAATGGACACCTAGGTTGCTTCCATGTTTTATCTATTGTGAATAGTGCTGCTGTGAACACAGGTGTACAAATATCTCTTCAAGATACTACTTTCACTTCTTTTGAGTATAACACCAGAAGTGTAATTCTTGGATCATGTGATAATTCTATTTTTAATTTTTTGAAGAACTACCATGTTGTTTTCCACAGCAGCTGTACCATTTTATCTTCTCACCAACAGTGCACGAAGGTTCCAAATTCTACACATTCTCACCAACACTTGTAGTTTTCTGGGGATTTTTTAATAATAGCCATGCCCATGGGTATGAGATGGTATCTTACTGTAGTTTGATTTGCATTTCCCTAATGATTAGTGATTTGAGCATCTTTTCATGCGGTTATTGGCCCTTTGTATATCTTCTTTGGAGAAATATCTATGCAAGTCTTTTGCCCATTGTGGAATCAGTTATTCTTTTGTTGTTGAGTTTTAGAAGTTCTCTATATATTCTGGATATTAATCCCTTATTAGATATATGATTTGAAAATATTTTCTCCCATTCTTTGGGTTGCCTTTTTAGTCTGTGGATGGTGTCTTTTGATGCACAAAATTTTTTGACTTTCATGAAGTCCAATTTTGCCCTTTTTTTCTTTTTTTGCCTCTGCTTTTGGTATCATATCCAAGAAATCATTGCCAAATTCAATGAAGTAAAGCTTTTGTCATATGTTTTCTTCTAAAAGTTTTATTGTTTTAGATCTTACATTTAGGTTTTTGATCTATTTTGAGTTAATTTTTGTTTATGGCATTAGCTAAGGGTCCAACTTCATTCTTTTGCATGTGGCTGTCCAGTTTTCCCAGCACCATTTGTTTAAAAGACTTGTCCTTTCTCCATGAAATGGTTTTGGCACCCTTGTCAAAAATCATTTGACCTTGTATGTGAGGGTTTATTTCTGGATTCTCTATTCCCTTGATCCATATGTCTATCTTTGTGCCATAACTTTGTAGTAGGTTTTGAAATCAGGAAGTTGAGTCCTCTGGCTTTGTTCTCTTTTTCAAGATTATTTTGGTTGTTTAGGTTTCCTTGAGATTCTATATGAATTTTATCATGAGTTTTTATAGTTCTGCAAAAAGATCATTGAGATTTTGATAGAGATTACATTGTATTTTTATTGTTTTGGGTAGTATTGACATTATGAATATGGGATATGTTTTTATTTATTTATATCTTCTTTAATTTCTTTCAGCAATGTTTATGGTTTTCATTGTACAAGCCTTTCAGCTCCTTGGTTAAGTTAATTCCTAAGTGTTTTGTTCTTTTTTATGCTATTGTAAATGGAATTGTTTTAATTTCCTTTTCAGATTTTTCATTTGGTTTATAGAAATGCAACCAGTTTTTGTGTTTTGACTTCTTATCCTATTACCGAATTCATTTATGATTTCTAAAAATTTTTTTGTGGAATCTTTAAGGTTTTCTACATGTAAGATCATATCATCTGTGAACAGAGTTTATTTTACTTCGTTCTTTCCAATCTGGATGGCTTTTATTTTTCTTACCTAATTGCTCTGGTAGAACTTCCAGTATTATATTTAATAGAACTGATGAAAGCAGGCATCCTTGCCTTTTTCCTGATCTTGGAGGAAAAGCTTTCAGTTTTTCACCATTGAGTATGATGTTTGCTGTGTGTTTTTCATATGTGGCCTTTTTTATTTATTATGTTGAGGTATTTTCCTTATGTTCCTAGTCTGTTGAGTGTTTTTTTAATCATGAAAGGATGTTGAATTTTGTCAGATGCTTTTTCTGCATCAGTCGAGGTGATCATGTGGGTTTTTTCCTTCATTCTCTTAATATGATGTATTACATTGATTGATTTTCATATGTTGAGCCATCCTTCCATTCCAGGAATAAATCCCACTTGGTTGTGGTCTTATAAGCCTTTTAATATACCACTGAATTCAGTTTGCTAGTATTTTGTTGAGGATTTTTGCATCAGTGTGGGATATGGTTTGTAGTTGTCTGTTCTTGTAGTGTCTTTGTCTGGCTTTGGTATCAGGGTTATGCTGACATCATAGAATGAGTTAGGAAGTGTCATCTCCTCTTCAATTTTTGGAAAAAAATTGAGAAGGATTGGTGTTAGTACATCTTTAAATGTCTGGAGGCATTCAACAGTGAAGCCATAGGTCCAGGACTTTTCTTTGTCAGGACTTTTTTTTTGACTCATTTGATCTTCTTACTAGTTATAGGTTTATTCAGAGTTTCTGTTCTTCATGATTTAGTCTTGGTAGGTTTTATGTTTCTTCTTGATAGTTTGTCTTTCAAATTCCATGAAATAGAATTTCTCTGTTTCATGTAGGTTGTGCAGTTTGTTGGTGTACAGTTGTTCATAGTATTCTCCTATAATTCTTTTCATTTTTGTAGAATCAGTAGTAAATTTCCCCATTATCATTTCTGATTTTCATAATTAGAGTCTTCTCTCTTTTTTTCTTAATTCATCTAGCTAGAGGTTTGTTAATTTTGTTGATCTTTTCAAATAAGCAACTTCGGGTTTGCTTGATTATCTTTACTATTTTCTATTCTCTGCGAGTATTTGTTTATCTCTGCTCTAATCTTT
>NC_060278.1:32035810-32038449 GCF_021613505.1 Equus quagga
TTCTCTGCGAGTATTTGTTTATCTCTGCTCTAATCTTTACTATTTTCTTCCTGCTGCTAGTTTGGGTTTAGTCTGTTCTTCTTTTTCTTGTCCCTTAAGTTGTAAACTTAGATTGTTGATGTGAGATCTTTCTTGGTTTTTTAATGTAACTATTTATAGCTATATATTTTTGCCTTGACACTGCTTTTGCTGTGTCCCATAAGTTTGATACGTTCAGTTTTCATTTTCATTTGTGTCTAAGTATTTTCTGATTTTCCTTGTGATTTCTTCTTTGATTCATTGGTTGTTTAAGAGTGCTTTGTTTAATTACACAAATTTATGGGCACTGTAGAATGTCTGATTTAGTATAAAACCCATGAGTATATGTTTATATGTTCAATTTAAGTTTTATAATACTATCTGTTTAAAAGTATAATTCGAACTCTGAAGGTCCCTAATAGATTCTAGATATACATTTGCTCAACATCAACAAGGAAGTCCTATAGAGGACCCATATAGCATCTACAGTTTACTTTAGATTAATCACCTTGCAGGTTTCCCCATGGGGTATTTTAGAACTTGTGGTGGCTCTCCCTTCCATGGAGTATGATTCTGGAAACACTTTCCTGCCCACTTTCAGCTGATGTGTGCAGCTGATGTTGGCCCAGGGAATATACACTTTTTTTAACATTAGCCAAAGCAGAACTGTCCTGGAAGGTAGACCTGCCCAAGATAAGTCACAAGGTGCATGCTGAAAATAAATACAGTTGACCTCATCCCTAATTCCTCGCATTGATATACCTACTCTCAATGTCTCTTTTAAAGTAGAGCATTAGAGTTTGTTGTTTGGGGCTTTTGGAAAACCAGTTCTTTAGCCAAGTATGAGTTTGTCTTCATAAGAATTAGGAGTTTTTCTTACTAAGAGGTTCTAAAAAAACATTCCAACTTGGGCTCTTAGTTTGTCATGTTGGCAGGGTCCAAGGTTGGAATAAGCTTAGAGATTGGATATTCAACTTTCCTACCTGCTTTTTTTCTTAACCTGTTGCCTCCTTGTCACTATGGTGAAATCTGTTATTGCTTACTCATCCTCAAGAGCCCAGAACCCTCTGACCCCCAGGGTGACGTAAAGATCCTTTCTCTGATCTCTTCACACTCTGCACACTTTGTCAAAGCGCTCACAGATCCTGCAGTTATCAGTGTAAGTCTCTGAACCTCCCTCTAGATTGTAAGCTCCTGAGAGCAGAGACTGTTTTATTCCTTTTATATCCCGAGCAACTAATACAGTGCCTGATACATAATGAGTTCTCAATTACTATATTCATATTTGCCGAGCTGAGCTAAAGAACTCAGTTCTTAAGCTATAAACATTGCCTCTACAGAGCACGGGGTCAGTAAAGGTTTGTTTTAGTTACTGCTTTGAGCAGGTAAGTAATTTTGGTAGTTAGGGTTTTACTAACTCCTGACCCAGGAGCAGGAGGGTGAAGGAATGTTTCATAAATCCAACCTCATTTCTTCTTTAAACAAATATTGTGGTTTTAAAAGCAAGCTAAAAAGAACCCCTTATGTGTTAGAACCTAGAGTAATTCTGCATTACCTTGTATGAATTCAGTAGAATATCCACGATGAAACTTTCTTCCAGGGAGAGCTTCAAACAGTGATCCTATGTGTCACCAAGGGAAGGATCCCCCACTGATGGTTTCTCTCACATCCTTCACTCAGATGACTAATGAACAAAAATAGGGAGCTCTTCACTGTAGTGTTGATGATGGGGGGTGAGATTGGGTTTTGGCTGCCATCAAATGACTAGTATATCTCACTGCACCAGCCTCTGATTCTGGTTCAAATGTGTGTGACCTTCAACAAACTCTTTACCTCCTCTGAGCCTCATTTCCTAATCATTGAGACGGAGGTTGTTCATCCAGCATGCCCTGCTAACCTCCTGTTACAAAAGATTCAATGTTGGGCCTGGAGACAGGACATGAGTGGTAATATCTCCCCACCTACTTCACAGGCTGCAGTGAGGATTACAATAAACCCCTGTTTGGACTAACCTGCTATTCAAATGCAGGATATCATTACTTCAGTTGCTGAAGTTATTAGGTCCTGGGGGACCAGGAAGTTTTCAGTGTGGTTTACTCATTGAAAATGGGGAGGCTAGTGGACGGCCTGGTGGCGCAGCAGTCAAGTTCGCACATTCTACTTCTCGGCGGCCCGGAGTTCACTGGTTCGGATCCCGGGTGCAGACGTGGCACCGCTTGGCAAAAAGCCATGCTGTGGTAGGTGTCCCACGTATAAAGTAGAGGAAGATGGGCCTGGATATTAGCTCAGGGCCAGTCTTCCTCAGCAAAAAGAGGAGGATTGTCAGTAGTTAGCTCAGGGCTAATCTTCCTCAAAAAAAAAAAGAAAAAGAAAATGGGAAGACTAATGAGAACATCAGCAGCCCACTCTCTCCTAAGTCACAAAACCAGAGCTTGGCTACAATTGTCCCTGTCCTGAAATCACCTCTGGGCACTGATTGTCAGGTCTCATGCATTTAATGCAGCCTTGTTCTGTTACAGATGTCTTTAGGATAAGTGTCAAGCTCCATGCATTTAATGCGGCCTTGCTGTCTTGCAGATGTCTTTAGGATGGGTGTCAGGCTCCATGCATTTAATGCAGCC
>NC_060278.1:32038459-32161042 GCF_021613505.1 Equus quagga
TGTTACAGATGTCTTTAGGATGGGTGTCAGGCTCCATGCATTTAATGTGGCCTTGCTATCTTGCAGATGTCTCATGCAGCCACCAGTGCCTTTTGCCGTTCTATTAAGCTGCAGTGTGAGCTCTATCCCTCAAGAGAAGTGGCCATCTGCTTGGACCCTTACTGTGGACTTGGGTTTGTCCTATGGTGCCTCTGCAGGTGAGTTTCCTCCTGAATATCTTTAAAATAACAAGTAAATCATACACCCTCTTTCTAGAACACCATGGAGGGCCACCTCTGGAGGAGGCCCAGCCACAGCAGAATCGCACAATGACCTCAGCCTGGCTCTCGAGGTGAAGCAGGTACACCTGCAGTGGTATTCCGTGTTCTTTACGGCATCTGAAAAAATTAGTGTCCCTGAAGTTTGCTGAAACCAACAGAGAAGATGAGAGGTCTGCTGGAGGACTCCCGGGGCTTAGGCTTGGTTCTTTTGCCTTTCAGTCCTGGCATTTGTCTCTGGGCTGGAATATGTGTTAAATCAGTGGGCGTTACAGGTTCTCTCCTCCTTCAGGCTTCTCCCTGATTTAGGTGGGGAGGCACTTCAGCTGAGGGGAGGTCAGGACCAAGCTCCATGAGGGTCCCCCTCCTGCCCCCCATGGTCCACTGCCCACAGTCAGCAGCCCCGTGCCCAGCTCATAGCAGATGTTAGCAAGTATTTATGGAATGAATGAGGGAGGAACACATGGATATTTATTGGCATTTTTTTCTGATTATATGTATATGTTCGTTGTAGAAAATTTAGAAAATACAAAATAATATAAAGAAGAAAATAAAACCATCAATAATCGTACCACCTAGTGATACCAATAAATATTCACTATTAGCATTTTGGCATATAGTCTTGCAGAGTTAATTTTCTAATGTAGCATATTATTTTTTATTATTAACATGTTTAAACATATGTTAGTGTATAAAGAATGCTGTAATAAACACCACTGCCCTCTTTCTAGCTTCACGTGGATCAACAGTTTGCTGATTTTGTTTCATCTATCCTTACAATTTTTTTCTGTCCCTTTTTCAAATAGGACATTTTAAAGCAAACATCAAACATATATAATTTCACCCATAAACCCTTATGTCCACATACAGTTTGTAAATGTACATTAATATATTTATAAAACTGAGATGCTACAGTATGAAATTGGTTATTTTTTTCTTAATAGTCTATAGTAGACTTTCTCATGTCTTCAAACACTCTTCTAAAACAATTATTTAATAGTACTAAATTGGATTAAAATCTAATTCTGTATTTTTGAACAACACTGACATTCCAATTAAGACAATTAAACTTCTTGAGAAAGCAAATAGAATTGAACAATTGAAATATTTTAATGATTTTTGCCTCAATCCAAAGTGCAATAGCATTATGGGTAGTTTTTTTGCTTGGGGAGTAGTTCAGAGTGTACTATTCCAAGAGTAGGGCCAAAGTGACCTTAGACATATTTAGCCAACTGAGAAGGAAGCCACTTCTGAGCTACTAACTTTATAGGACAGTTGTCTGTATGTTGCTTGCAAAGGTACCGGTGATGCTGAGGCCAGTAAGTGGAGTACTTCGTGGTTCTGCAGGCTCACCGAGCCTGACCCCACAAAATCAGCAGAGAAGGTGCTTGGTGAAGGAAAAGTGAGTTCTTAATGTGCATCACTACTAGCCATGGGGACTCTTTAAAGGGATTGTGCAGAGAGGGTTACAGCAAACCTTTACTTAGTGAACGTCTGTCCTACAAATTCATTCAGAAGTCAGGAGATCGCAGTGTTGTTGATTACAACACTACAAATAAACATATAAGATAATACAAATAAATACATAAATACGAAAACCTCTTTGTTCTGAAAGCCTCTGTAGAAACAGATCCCAATGGACTTCTTAAGAAAAAAGAAAAACTGGACCTGGGAGCAGCCACCCCAGCATCCATAAATACTGTGAATACTATTTTCCTTTCAAATGAGCTAGGGCTTCTTCGAGAAATGGACAGTTTCAGGGCTGGACAGGAAATGTCCAAGATGACCCTGGAATATCTTTGTTATGCAGGAAAGCAAGGAAGTGCTCAAAGAATGATGGGGACATGTCAAAAGGACAGAAGAGCCAGCTTAAAGGGACTCTCACTGGCCAAATCAGGGATAATTCAAGTGTCAAAATATATAAAGACCACAACAGATTATAACTCTTTGAATGAAAAACAGGAAATTATCTGACTATTCAGATATAAATAGAAGAACACATTGAAAGCCTGGTGAGGAACAGGGATTTACATGATAGCCATCCACAAAACAGTTGTTAATATAAAGGGGAGAAGAGAACCTTCATGATGGCAAAGCCTAAATCAAGATCAAAGTGAACCTCATAGACCTGAAACCATAAGCCTTCTGGAAGAAAACATAGGCAGTACACTCTTTGACATCAGTATTAAAAGGATCTTTTCGGACACCATGCCTTCTCAGAGAAGGGAAACAATAGAAAGAATAAACAAATGGAACTTCATCAGATTAAAGAGCTTCTTCAAGGCAAATGAAAACAGGATTGAAACAAAAAAACAACCCACTAACTGGGAAAAAATATTTGCAAGTCATGTATCTGACAAAGGCTTAATATCCATAATATATAAAGAGCTCTCGCATCTCAACCACAAAACATCAAACAACCCAATCAAAAAATGGGCTGGAGACATGAACAGACATTTCTCCAAAGAAGATATACTGATGGCCAATAGGCACATGAAAAGATGCTCATCATCGCTGATCATCAGGGAAATGCAAATCAAAACTACACTAAGATATCACCTTACACCCGTTAGAATGACAAAAATATCTAAAACTAATAGTAACAAATGTTGGAGAGGTTGCGGAGAAAAAGGAACCCTCATACACTGCTGGTGGGAATGCAAACTGGTGCAGCCACTATGGAAAACAGTATGGAGATTCCTCAAAAAACTAAAAATAGAACTACCATACGATCCAGCCATCCCACTACTGGGTATTTATCCAAAGAGCTTGAAGTCAGCAATCCCAAAAGTCCTATGCACCCCAATGTTCATTGCAGCACTGTTTACAATAGCCAAGACGTGGAAGCAACCTAAGTGTCCAGCCACAGACGAATGGAGAAAGAAGATGTGGTACATATATACAATGGAATACTACTCAGCTGCAAAACAGAACAAAATCATTCCATTTGCAACAACATGGATGGACCTTGAGAGAATTATGTTAAGTGAAATAAGCCAGCGAGAGAAGGACAATCTGTGTATGACTCCACTCATATGAGGAATTTAAAATTATGGACTAAGAACAGTTTAGTGGATACCAGGGGAAAGGTGGGGTGGGGGGTGGGCACAAAGGGTGAAGTGGTGCACCTACAACATGACTGACAAACATTAATGTACAACTGAAATTTAACAAGATTGTAACCTATCAATAACTCAATTAAAAAAAAAAGATCAAAGTGAACCTCATGGACGATGGGACACAGGGCACTTGTGCATCACTCAGAGGGCTGCAGTGAGGAAAACAGCAGCACGTCTGGAAAATTCCTGCCAAAGATGCTTCACCTGAATCTAATCGTGGGAACATAATGTGACAGCGTAATTACACACAATGTGTAATCTTCACAAACGCCAGGGTCATGGAGCCAAAGAAACACTGAGGAACCAGCTGGACGGGGCTGACAGCTTAAACGCAGGGTGCGACACTGATCTGGATCCTTTCACTATAGAAGATATCCTTACGACAACTGGGAAACTTGAATAGGGTCTGAGGCTCAGATGGGAGAAATGTATCAACTCATTTCCTGATTTTGATGTCTTACTTAGCTTATGGAGGAAATATACTTGTTCGTTGGAAATACCCCCTAAAGTATTTGGAGTTGATAGGGCATCAGGTCAGTGACTCACCATCAAATGATTTGGGGGAAGAAGCTATTTTTACTGTACTTGTAACGTTCTGTAACTTTGTGTTTATTTCAAAGTTAGAAAATATTCAAGGGCCCTGGTGGCCTAGTGATTAAATTTGGTGCACTCCATTTCAGCAGCCTGGGTTCAGTTCCTGGGTGTGGACCTACACCACTCATCTGCCAGTGGCTGTGTTGTGGTAGCAGCTCACATGCAATAAGAGGAAGATTGGCAGTGGATGTTAGCTCAGGGCGAATCATCCTCAGCAAAAAAAAAAATGTTTAATACAAATAGTTTTTTTCTATATCTTCATCCTAAAGTTCCCTTCAATCATAAAATAGAAGACTGAGAATCATTAATGTAATAGAATTGTTCATCTGGGAATCATTAATAGAATTGTTTCAAAATATTTTCTAAGATCATACATGTTTTAAAAAAACCTATCAGATAGTTCATATTCATGGATTAGAAGATTCGATATTGTTAAGATGGAAATTCTCCACAAATTGGTATATAAGTTCAATATAATCCCTGTCAAAATCACTATAGGTTTTTTTTGCAGAAATTAACAAGATAATCCTAAAATATATATATAAAGGACCCACAATATCCAAAACAGTTTCGGAATAGAATGACAAAATTGGAGAACTCAGACTTCCTGCTCTCGAGAATTACAATAGTAACCAAGACAGTGCGGTCCTGGCAAAGAGATAAACATATATATAAAACAACCAATGAAACAGAATTGAGAATCCAGAAATAAACCCTTATACTTATGATCATTTGATTTTTCAACAAAGGAACCAAAGCAATTCAACAGGGAAAGGATAGTCTTTTTCAACAAATGACACTGGGAAATTTGGACATCCATGCAAAAGATTAATTTAAATCTTTACTTTACATCATATACATAAATTAACTTGAAGTGGATCATAGACCTTAATGCAAGAGCTAAAACTATAAAACTTCTAGAAGAAAACATAGGAGTAAATCTTCATAACCTTGGGTTAGACAAAGACTTCTTAGATATTACACCAAAGGTTCAGTACATAAAAAAAATTGATAAATTGGACTTCAACAAAACTAAAAGCTTTTGAACATTAAGAAGGCACCATTAAGAAAGTAAAAAGACCAGCCAGCCACAGATTGGGAAAAAATATTTGCAAATCATATATTGATAAAGTTGATTCCAACCAGATATAATACAAATTCTTAAAACTCAGTAAGGAGGGGCCGGTGTGGTGGCACAGCAGTTGAGTTCACACATTCCACTTCAGCAGCCCAGCGTTCGCCGGTTCAGATCCCGGGTGCAGACCTACACACTGCTTGTCAAGCCATGCTGTGGCAGGCAACCCACATATAAAGTAGAGGAAGATAGGCATGGATATTAGCTCAGGGCCAATCTTCCTCAGCAAAAAGAGGAGGATTGGCAGCAGATGTTAGCTCAGGGCTAATCTTCCTCAAAGAAAACCCCAAAAACCAAAAAACAAACGAACGAAAAAAACTCAATAAGAAGACAAGCAACACAATTTAAAAATGGGCAACAGATTTGAGCAGATGTTTCACCAAAGATGTACAAGTGACCGGTAAGCACATGAAAAGATGTTCAACATTCATTAGGGAAATGCAAATTAAAACTATAGTGAGATACCACTTTACACCCACTAGGACAGTTATAACCAAAATGACAGAAAATGACAAAGTTGGAAAACTCATATTTTCTGATTTCAAAACTCACTATAAAGCAAGAATAACCAAGAATGTACAGAAACTGGAGTTCTCATACACTGTTGACTGGAAGGTAAAATGGTGAAACCACAGTTTGGCAAGTTCTTAAAAATTAAACAAAAATTTACCCTATGACCCAGCAATTCCATGCCTAGGCATCTATCCAAAAGAAAGGAAAACATGTGTCCATGCAAAGACTTGATGCTTGAAATGTTCACAGCAGCCTTCGTTGAAAAAAGAATAAACAATCCGAATGTCTGCCAACTGGTGAATGGGTAGACACTTGTCATATCCATTCAATGAACTACTGTACAACATGGGGAAGCTTCAGAAACTTGTGTTGAGTGAAGGAAACCAAACTCAAAAGATCACATATTATATGATTGTATCACATGATGCCATTTATATGAAATGTTTGGAAAAGGCAAGTCTATAGAGATAGAAAGTAGGATTGAAAACAGGATTGACTTCAGATGGACATGAGGCATGCCTTTAGGGTGATAGAAGTGTTCTAGAACTGCATTGTGATGATGATTGTACAACTCTACAAATTTACTAAAATTCATTTAATTGTAGTATGCAAATTATAGTTAAAACTATTTTTTAAAAGAGAAAAAAGCCTGTCATTGGAATAGCTGAAGTGTATAGTCTGTAGCTGGGCTGTAGACACTAGACTGCCAGTGAAGGAGGCTCACCCATGCCACCCCGCAGCGCCATGTGTAGCATGATGACCGCACAGCTGCCCTGCTCAGATGCCCAGGTTGTGATAGTTTTCAATTGTTTGAATGTTTGTCAGGTTAATAGTCTGAAATTATTGAATTACAAATGTACAAATTTGTTTTCCTCTCTCCTGGTCAGTAACGTTATTTTTTTTTTTTTTACGTATTTATTTTTCAGAGTAGTTTTATGTTCACAGCAAATTGAGCAGAAGGTACAGAGCTTTCCCATACATGCCCTGCCCCAACACATGCACAGTCTCCCCTGTTATCGACATCTCCCACCAGATGGGACATTTGTTACAATGTAGGAAGCCAGGTTGACACCTCATCATCACCCAGAGTCTGTAGTTTACATCAGGGTTCATTCTTGGTTTTGTAGACAATCTAGACACAGACCTTACACCCTTCAAAAAAAATAACTCAGGATGGATCATAGACCTAAAGGTAAACTATAGAACTCTCAGAAGGTAACACAGGAGAAAACCCAGATCACTTTTGGCCGTGACTTTTTAGATATGACACCAAAGGCACAATCCATGAAAGAAAGAAGTGATAAACTGGACTTCATTAAAAGTTTCTGTTCTGCAAAGGATACTGTGAAGAGAATGAAAAGACAGGCCACAGACTGGGAAAGAATATTCCCAAAATGTCCTTTTTAATCAGTTTGTTCTTTTTGAAGTTATGATCTAAGCTAGAATTCTAAGAAAAAAGTCTTCAGTATGAGTAACCTGCTGTTAAGTAGGTTTGTTTTGTCCATGGAAGTATTTACAGCCAGTGCCAAGAAACCAACGTTAGTTAATAAATGGAACAGTTAATCAGCATTTGTTGGACCAAGCAAGGAAATGGCAAGTAGGAAATTCATGAGTCAGATTTTCTGTTTGTCCTCTGTTATCAGAATTTCTTCGTTTTTTCCGTAATGTTGACTTTCAACCTATTCATGGGAGTGAGGAGA
This sequence comes from Equus quagga, assembly GCF_021613505.1. NCBI lineage: Eukaryota > Metazoa > Chordata > Mammalia > Perissodactyla > Equidae > Equus > Equus quagga. Next base: position 32,045,778 of record NC_060278.1, read on the forward strand.
GAGGTGAAAGGTATTTAATGTTCACAAGTGTGCTTGCAATTCTCCAGCCTTGAATTCCACACTGTGGACCCCAGCCCTTGCATGTGCAAATAATCATTTATGCTGACTTATATCTTGGAAGGCTAATGGTAGGTTACTCGTATTTAATTTTCTTCATTTTGAATCTCCTTGTGATAGCATTTACACAGTAAAATGCTGGGAACAATATGGAAATGATAGATTGTCCTAATTATGAGGAAAATCATCTTAAGCTTTTATATGCATTTGATTCCCTGAGACATGAGGCTTCAGTGTCATTAAACATGTTTGGTACCTGGCCCTGACAATGTGGAAGTCATCGGTGTGAAAGAGTAGTGTGTAAATTTAAGCTGCAGTAAAAATCATACAGGAAAATCTAATTAAAGAGGTGTTATTAACCCTGATTCATGAATGGGCTGAATAACAGTTGGTATTAACAGAAAACTGTGCCCCATCACTTCTCAAAGCAGTAAGACGTGAGTTTCCCAGTGGATAATTATGATTTCTAAGATGTGTAATGTGCAGGCTTGTTAGCTCTTAGGCTGTTACCTGGTGTATGATCCCATTTTGGGCCCTGAGATTGTTAAATATCCATTCAATAGAGGTAAATTTTCCATTATTTTTATTTCTTCCTGCTTAATGCTGCCTTGAAGCTTCTAGTTGGAGTTGACACAGCCACAAAGAAAGGCTGTAATTCAGAGTCACACCAGACATAGTGTGTAGGCTGATTGTGGAGCCCGGTGTTGCAAGTGACAAAGTAAGACTGGAAGACGGTGCTGGCGGCAGCAGAGCAGAACTACATCAGCTCCAGCCATGTCAGTCCGTGTGGGAACGCCCTCTGCTGTGTGAGCACTCCCAGAGGCTGCCGTCGTCTGGGAAAAGGGTCTCCACAGGAGAGAGGAGAGTGTTGTGTCTCCAGCTCTTACAGCCCTGGAGAAAGGTCTGCAGGTCTTTACAACTGGCCCGCAGCCCTCTGCACGTATGAGGGCCGGCCCCTAGACGCATCGCTGGAGCTAAGGAGGAGTCTGGCTATTTTCAGGCCCCCAGGGTATTGCTCTCAGAAGGTTATTTTGAGAGTAATGTGGTCTGCCTCAAAATGTGGTCTGCGTAAGCCAGACAGAAATGCTGACTTTAAAGAACCTCAGTTCTGCATGCAGGAACTTCTGGGTGGAAGTTTGTTTTCACAAACTGCAAGGGCAAGGCTAAGTTTGTGTAGAAATGCTGTTTGACAGTCTGTTACCTGCAGTAAGTAGTAGTTTGAGCAGGTGTCAGTATTTTGTAATGCAGATATATTTGTTGTAATGTTATTTGATCTCTTGAATAAGCTTAATATAAAGTGATCCTTAATGATCTAAATGAATTTCTGAAGACAAATCCTAGAAAAAAATTGACAGAATTTCGAGTGTTCTAGTTATTGGAATGTGATCTTACTGATTTTGATATGTCAGCTGTAAAAATAACTTCTTATACTTTTCCATAGGGCTCTGTTGGAATGTGCAGTTTTGTGAAATTATGTGCATAATGAAATTTTCATATCAGCAAAATTTCAGAGGAAATATGAAAGTTTTAGGAGCAATAATCCTTTCTTGTGGTCACTAAAAGCAGTGAGTCCATCCTCAGAGCCCTTTAAAGTTCCTCTAAGGTCAACTTGGAACCAATTCTTATTTCATTTTACTCTTTAAATACAGGGTGCCCTATTCATTATCAGACTTCTTACTCAGAAGGATTGTTTAAATAAAATCCAAAAATTCTCATTAATAAGCTCCCCACTGATAAATGTGGTTGCCACTTGATTATCAAACATCCTTTCTAAAATAACACTTAAATTTTATCCCGGCACATTAGTTGTTGATTGTCTGATGTTTTGATCTGTTATACTCTGTTAGCAGAACCTAAAGTAATCACCAACTTCTAGCATTTTGTTATCCTGATAGGAAATGTATGACTGGATGTTTCAAGGTTAAGAATTTTGTGTTAGTGTGTTTGTATGTGTATTATATTCTATAGAAATGAATAAGAATGTCATAAAAGTGATAAGACAGAAAACCCCCATAACCCCGACCCTAGCCCAGCCTGTGCCTGTAGTTTGGTGTGTTTCTCCCCATGCATCTGCTTTTCTTCAAAGCTGTAGTCACAGTTTGTATGTGATTCCATATCTTGCTTTCTTCTAATATTAAAAACAGAAATTGTTTTTTTAAAGGCATGCTTTTTGGTGAGGAAGATTGGCCCTGAGCTAACATCTGTTGCCAGTCTTCCTTTTTTTCCCCCCCAAAGCCCAAGTACATAGTTGTATATTTTAGTTGTAAGTCGTTCTAGTTCTTCTATGTGGGATGCCAGCACAGCATTACTTAATGAGCAGTGTGTAGGTCCACACCCAGAATCCAAACCAGCAAACCCCAGGCCGCTGAAGCAGCGTGTGCGAACTTAACCACTCAGCCACAGGGCTGGCCCCCGGAGGTTTTTAAACATGTATCTTGGATGTAAGTTTTGTGGAATCTGTCTTTAGAACCCAAGTTAGAACACATCTGCCAATAAATCCCTTTCATTAGTCTGAAAAGATAGTGTGTCAGTGTGTTCTTCACAAACTGTTGCAAATTGGGAGTGGGTGATCCCTGGAAAGCAAATGGTTTTCATTTTAAAAACAAGAAAGGGTCCTCTGAGAGCTGTTCGTGAGCTGGAGTCAGCAGTAGGAGGCATTTGATGGGGGTCACACCTGTGAAAGGTGTAAGGGCTGGAAGCAGATCAGGCAGGGAGAGCCTCAGCCCAGTGTGGAAGCTTGCAGCCAGCAAGCAAAGGTTGCAGGCCACGGTCAGGGAAGTCTCACTCGTGTGCCTGAAGCCCTGACGGCAGGCTGGCAGCCCCTGGAACACTCACATCACATCACCGGGTTCCTTCCTGAAAGGACATCTAAGGGGCACACCCAGCCCACAGCAAGGGGCAAAGGCATTTTCCTGAAGCAAAGCAGGCTCTTTAAATGGTGTTTATTCTGGTGCCTCCAAAGAGCATGTCAGTTTTGTGTGTGTGATTGACGTTGTGTAAGCACCTTTTTTTTAAAAGTTCACTGTGATTTCACTGGCTCAGCCAGGGTCCCCGGGAGTGGTGCAGGGACCTCAGAGGGCCTTCCACTCGGGTGTGGTTTCTCTCCAAACATTGAGTTTCATCTTGGGGTTTATTCCCCCTTGAAGAAGCGCACTCATTTAGAAGGGAAACTTGGTTTCAATGGGACTTTGTTACTCTCTAAAGTAACAGTGGCATTTGAGTGTGCTATGAGATGCTTGCATAAATACTGACTGGCATAGAATCGTTAAAATAAAATGGTAATGTTTACTTTTACTTATTTTTGATATTCCTTCAAAAGAGATCAGAATAATTCACATTCCTGTTTATACAATAACTTTAAGTAATAAAGCAAAAGAAAAACCAATGCAGCACTGCAAGGTCATATATAACAACATTGTGTCTGTTTGTGTGCACATGCAGTTCTAATGGTGAATTATTAACTACTGAGTGACTTTCACACTTTTTGAATTTTGTTTTTCAACAAACAGGGGCCTTAAGATTCTTCAGTCAGTAATGTAATAAAAGCCAATTGCATAAAAAATGGCCAAGGACTCAATTAGACATTATTCCAAAGAAAACATATAAATGGCCAATAAGCACATGAGAAGATGCTCAATGTCCTTAGTCAGTAGGGAAGTGCAAATCAAAAGCACAGTGAGATACAACTTCACATCCACTAGGATGGCTATAATCCAAAAAAAAGAAAAAAAGGATATGACAAATATTAGGGAGTATATGGAGAAACTGGGATCCTCATATTGCCAGCAGGAATGTAAATGGTGCAGCTGCTTTGAGAAACAGTTTGGCAGTTCCTCAAAAGATTTACAGAATTACTGTATGATCTAACAATTGGGTATATACCCAAAAGAATTGAAAACAGGGACTCAAATAGATTTTTTTTTTTTTTGAGGAAGATTAACCCTGAGCTAACATCCGTGCCCATCTTCCTCTATTTTATATGTGGGACACCTGCCACAGCATGGCTTGACAAGTGGTGCCTAGGTCTGCTGCACCCAGGAACTGAACTGGTGAACCCTGCGCCACCGAAGCAGAACACGCAAACTTAACCACTGCGCCACCAGGCCAGCCCCATCAAATAGATATTTATCCTTTCATGTTCATAGAAGCATTATTCACAATAACCAGAAGGTGGAAACTACCCAAACATCTATCAAAATGTGGTATATGTACAATGGAATATTATTCAGTCTTAAAAAGGAAATAATTCTAACACATACTACAACATGGGTGAACCTTGAAGACATTATGCTAAGAGAAATAAGCCAGACAGAAAATGACAAATATTGTGTGATTCCACGTACGTGAAATATCTAGAATAGGCAAATTCAGAGACAGAAAGTAGGTAAGAGGCTACCAGGAGCTGTGGTGGGGAAGATGGAGACTTATTTTTTAATGCATACTGAGCTTCTGTTTGGGATGATGGAAAGTTTTGGAAATTGATGATGGTGATGGTTGTGCAATAGTGTGAATGTCGTTAATGCCATAAAGTGTACATTTAAAAATGGTAAATCTTATGTATATTTTGCCACAATAAAATTTTAAAATTTAAGACCAAAAACAGCCATTTGTACAGCAGGATGATAACTTGAGGACTGATACCCCTCTTTAGTGCTTAATCTGGTGGTTCTCAAATGATTAAACCCTTTGAAAAGATCACAGAAAAGGTCAACATGTACTGTCTCTCCTTCTGACAAAAATAAATGACTTTAGAGGAATAAATAAAATTGGAGACTTGCCCAAAACACCTTTGTCACATTCTCTGAAGAAGTTTTCCTTCTAAGGGCCCTGTTTAAAGGAGATTTTGTGAGCCAACTTAATTTCCTTGCATTTTTTAACCAATTGGATTCTCTTGTAAATAAAAATTTTGAAAATTTTAAAATGAGATTGGCCGCATTAAAGAAGAATTGGCTTTGGTATCGTAACATAGCAGTTTAGAGGCTTATGTGCTATTTCATCTATGAGATTTTTTTCTAGCTAGAAAATGTGTTTTACTTAAATCTTAGAAGGTCATTTAACTAGGATCTTTTATTGTAATGAGTGACATCTATTGTTGATTTATAGTAATAAACCAAAAAAAATTAGAACTATTAAAAATGTGGTTTTGGCAAATGCTTCATTATTTTAAAACCACACTTGCCCTTTCAATTGATGATGAATCAAAATATTTAACCTACCATTTTTCTCTTATCTCTAAATATCCCCTCAATTGTAAAGGTAGAATTATAGAATGATTGTGTTCTCCTTAGTTTTCTTATTTGGTGATTTGTTTGCATTATTTTGAAGTAAAATTCCAAATTTTAAAAAATCGAATGACAAACTTTCTCTAATTGTTTTAATTTTCTTTCATTTACTCCAGACATCAGTTTTATAAACCAGGGGTAGCCACGCTTTTTCTCAAATGGCAATTTACTAAATACTTTAGCCCCTACAGTCTCTGTTGCAAAAACTCAGTTCTGCCTGTTGATGCAAAAGCCACCGTAGGTGGTATTTAAAGGAACGAGTGGCCATGTCCCAGTAAAACGTTATCTACAAAAAAAGGCAGCATCTGGAGTTTGCTAACTCCTGTGCTAAACTTCCAGACATTTTACAAATGTTTACCATGAAAGAGAATCCAGTTTGTTAATGTAGCTCCTTTGAGAGAAAAAGCGTCACAGCTTTTAGATGTTTCAAATGAGTGTTCAAAGTAGTAATAACTGGGGGGCCGGCCCTGTGGCCGAGTGGTTAAGTTCACGTGCTCCACTGCGGCAGCCCAGGGTTTCGCCAGTTAGGATCCTGGTCACGGATATGGCACCACACATCAAGCCATGCTGAGGCGGCATCCCACATGCCACAACTAGAAGGACCCACAACTATGTACTGGGGGGGGGAGCTTTGGGGAGAAAAAGGAAAAATAAAATGTTTTTTAAAAAATGGTAATAACTGAATCGTAATTCCTATAGCTCTTTTGTGCTTTTCAGAATGTTTTCATAAACATGCTTTCATTTCATATTCACAGACACCTCATAGTAGAGTTGGGATGACCATCCGCCTCTTGCAAATGGGCGGGGTGGTCCCTGCCTCTCCACCCTTACTGAGCCCCCTTTCTCTCTGCAGTGTGTACTCTGGGCACCAGTCCATTCTCATCCCACCTTCAGAGTTGGAAACCAATCCTGCCTTGTGGCTTCTTGCCGTGAGTCAGTACAAAGTCCGGGATACATTTTGCTCCTATTCGGTGATGGAACTTTGTACCAAGGGGCTGGGCTCGCAGACAGAATCCCTCAAGGTAAGCAGCCCTCTCCCCCAGCCTCACCATGCCTTGGGACACACTTTACAGTCTCCCAGGAAAGCACCGTAGCACATGTCCGAGGGCATGGAAGGGGCTTGGTGAAGTTAAAATAATCCTTCACAAAAGCCGAGATATAATTTGCGGTCGCCTGAAGCTTACAGAATTGTTTTCATGTGAAAACTTCTTTTTATAACATGAATATTTTCCCACTGCCAAAAGAGTTGTAGATCAGAGAGTTTGTTACTGATGTCTTTAATTCCATTAGGTCTACTTAACGGGTCTTAAGTTGCTTTTTTATTTCTTGGTGAATTCAATTCTTCAGTGAAGTTAATTTTATTCTAATGGTGGTATTCAAGTCATAGGTTTGAATTTAGCCACTCATTTTGGTTTTCCCTGAACACCACTGTTTTGTAGGTCTGGATCCTAACCAAAATTCGTTTTTACAACTAAGCAAACAGTGGGGTTTTTCAGTATAATTACTCTTATGTGACAATAATAGAATTTCCCTACATTTACCAAGGACATTTTGATAGACATATTTTCATGGTAAGTTAAGTAATCCTTATCCAAGTAACTAGGAGGGAATGACCACACAACCTGTTTTGATTTATGTTTCAACCACTGTTCAGTTTGTATTCCCAGATATGTGTATGTCTTTGTATGTAGAGATTATGTTTGTGTGTGTATGCACACACAAATTATCTGTACACATTCAAATAGTAAAGAATACATTTATCTCTCTTAATTTTGTTTTCCTATTGAGACCTAATGTATTAAGCTTAAACCAGAAAACAACATGCAAGATAACTTTGATATTAAGCTACATAAATAAATGTATAGTTACTTGAAATTATGTACTTATACAGGAAAATAAACTCATAAAACATAATTGTTACTCATGTCCATCTATATTACGTTATAAAATGATTGAGTACATTTCACAAACTTTCCCTGTAGGTGCATATATAAATAACCAAATGAAATAACAACATAATTGAGTGATTTTTAAGCACTTTACGTATGATTCATTTAACCTTTACAACAGCTCTCTGAAATAGAAACCATTATTGTCTCCATTTCAAAGGTGGGGAAACAAAGAGAAATTAAGCACCCTTTCCAAGTTCTTATATTTAATAAACTTTAGAGCAAGTTTTGAATCTCTGGCTCTAGGTTCACCATCTCAAACCTCAGGCTGCATTGCTTCTCAAAATATACACGTGTAAATAGATCCTTTGTGTTACCCAGGTTTCAATTTTTCCTGTGTAACTGTACGTGCATAAAATCAAATCTGTGTACTAAATTTCAGTGTCAGAGTTGTCTTGAATTGTGTGTCCCTCCTCAGTTTAGGAGTCCTTCCAGCTATCCAAGTGCCAAGACCACCTTGCAGGATGCTTGAAGGACTAAATGGTTCTGCTTGTGGTGATGGTCCTCTCAGGGCTCTCTTTTCCACTGGCCATGCCACCTCTCGTCACCTGCCTCATGTCTAAATGCAACTGCTACCACTCTTTGCCTCCCTCAGCTCAGCCCAGGAAGCCCCGCTCTTACCACACAGTGTTGTGCTTAACTCTCTTGAATTCCTCCTCCTCTGTTTTGCTCAGTTGACGGAATTTGGTGCAGAATTGAGATGTGCTTGATCATGTGTAGACCCTAGAAACTGAGATGCACTTGATCATGAGGATTTCTCTGTGACCTTTTGAGGAGAACTGTCTTTAAGAAGTTGTCCAAACATTTTAGTTTTCCATTCCTGTATTAAAAATAGGTTTTCTCATTTCTCTCCACGTGTGTCCTGTGTTCTGTGTTCATAGGCGTGTGTACAAATGCTTCCTTTCTTCCCCAAACCCTTTCCTTTAAATTTTTTTTTTCCAGGACCTTGCTTCTGCCCCATCTTTCCCCTCGTCATGCTTCTTGCTGTTACTTCTTGCTATTAAGATATGTTTGTAATGGCATTGATAATCTGATATCTGTGTGTTTTTGTTTTGTTTGTTTACACAGACATCCTAAAACAGTTTAATTGATGGTGTGGACACAGAAAGCCCTTGAAATGATATCTGTGTGGAGTTTCTGTTGTTTTATGGGGTCTGCTTAAAGGGCCTGCAGGTCACACACCTAAGCACTTGGAAGGCTGACTTCTCACCGCTCTGGTTATTTCTAGGCACGAGGACTGGACTTGTCTCGTGTGCGGACGTGTGTGGTTGTGGCAGAAGAACGGCCTCGAATAGCACTCACCCAGTCCTTCTCAAAACTGTTTAAAGACCTGGGCCTCCATCCTCGGGCCGTTAGCACCTCGTTTGGCTGTAGAGTGAACCTGGCAATTTGCTTGCAGGTAAGTTTTGCTGATGTCAGTAAGAGCTTGAGTCAGGCACTCAGCATAGACTGCTCGACATGGGTTCCTGGCTGATGCTTTAGCTACATTCAGAAGACACCTTTTCATCAAATGCATGAGATTGGTGCACACTTGTTTCTTTTTCCTTTTTTTTTTTTTGTCTTGCATTTGTCGGTAACCATTATTCATAAATAGCTTTCATGGTGCTTATTCTATCTTGGAACATTTTAACTTTTGTAGCATGAATAGCAGTTTGCCCAGACCCCTGAAGTTGGGCTTTTTAAAGATTGGATACTAGACAAATGTTTCATTGTGGCAGGAAATCCTGTCTCTTGAAGTACTTGGTCTCCCATGTGTAGGCAGAAATTTTGTAGGCATAATTTCAGGACATGAAGGAGGTCTGGGAATTTGCTGTGGTGATGGTAATGTAGAAATAACAGTTACAATTATGTGCTGCATTTCTATGGCATAGGTGTAAGCGAGGCCACCTTCATAAGACATCCTTGCACTAACCATGGCTTGAAAACCCTTGTTTTCTTTCTTTCTCTTCATAAGCCCACTTCTGGCCACCTTCACTATTCCTTTCCTTTTCTAACTCTTACCATGAGGTGCATGTCCATGGAGATCACTCTGCCAGGTTGGGATGGCCAGGAAGGACAGGAAAGCCATGTAGGCATGCTCTCCCCCAGTGCAGCCTCATACAGCCTCACCTGGACGAGCCGGTCTGGGCACAGCTGCAGACTTTGTTCCTCGAATGTATTAAAAGGATGAAAACTTCACTCACAACAGTTGCTGGAACGGAGGACGGTTGACACAAGCACCTCCTGATTTCCCCTCCCTGCCCTGCTGTCTTCCGCTTACGGCCCCAGAGGTGGTTGTTTGCAGTTACCCTCTGGGTGACCTCTGAGAGCCCTCAGTCTGCCTGCTCTTTGCCGGGACTCCAGGTTTTTGGACTTGGCCATGGACTTGGGCTGAGGAAGGACGCTTCCCATGTGACCAGTCCGATGAGATCACTTCAGAAAAGTTAGGTACAGAAAGCTTCTTGTGATTTTCCATTGGGGTTCCTTGCCTCTGTCCTCCCTCTCTTTGAATTAGCTCCATTTTTTCAAAAATTACCAGCTACCAAATTCCTCTCAAGAGTCAGTTATACCTTGTTCTGTGATTGAAGTTAATGCCCTACTCTAAGAGGTAATCTAAAGAATTGGATTTATCTTGCCAAACTAGTTCTTTAAATATTGAAATTTTCTTTCTCTATTCACTTTTATCTGCTCTGTTTTAATGTTTCCAGCTGCCTATTCCATGAGGAGGAATAGGAAATGCAGAAATCTACTTCTTAAATAAGTTCAACCATAGGATGATCTAACACTTCCCTTCTGCACAGGTGGTGGGGAACAAATCAGGAATTCATGAGACAGGTGCTTGGCCACAAGGGTATTTCTTCTTCTTCTTTGTTTCTCTCTCAAAATGTTGATGGATGAAGGGAGAAGAGCATAGCATAGATGCCACAACAGCATAATAACGCTTACTGCTTGTTCACATTCAACATGTTGCTGAGGGAGGTGTTGATACTGTGTTTGTGGGGAACAAACCACGAACAAGGTTGTGGCGACTCAGTGCTGCAGGTCCCTCCGTGATGCCTGCTTTCATGTGCTGTCATGTGAAACACATATGAAAGTCATGAAAATTGACAAATATGTCATTGTTAAGTACACACATGGGAAATATAAAGATTTAAATATTAGACAATCATAGAAAAATAGAAAATTGAGACATAATTTCTGTGATGCTCTTGTTTCAGCTCTTATATCTTAGAAACTGAGGGATTTGTTTACCCATTTATCTTTTTGAGGCAGGAATTGCCACATTAATTATTTTGACATTGTCCCTTTGAGTTCCATGTCTTAGCTCTATGACAAAGGAAGGACTCACAACATCAAGTGTGGATGACTTTGATTTTACAAGAAATACTGGTATATTTTATATTCTGCAGAAGCAAGAAATTTAAGTATGAGCTATTTGTTATACTTAGGAATGACATTTCCTAGAATCTTTAGATGTCAAAATGACTTTAAAACAATTTCAATTTGTTGAATTTATGACAAAAGCGGACATTAGATCAAATTATAACTTCTGGGCTTAATTAACTTTAACATAAATTTCCCTTAGTACTATTAAGAAGTGTCACTTGTTTATTAACACACAGTATCTGTTGAAAAAGATACTGCCTACAGCCACAGTTACTCTTTTCAAAAGTATAAGCTGAAAGGTCTTTGGTTTTATTTGCTTTAGAAATTCAGTTCACTGTAACTGAAAAATTAGCATCCTCCTTGCCAGCAGAAGAAGGGAGGGGAAAATGAGGTCTTCTATTTTCCAGAACTTTTAAGCTACCTTTAGCAGAAACTTTGATCTTTATTATATAGAAAAACAATGATTAGTTTATCTGAGAGGAAAGCTTTATTGTAAATAGCTATGTGAAATTCAGTCAATAGTAATAGTTATAGTCAAGCTTAAATCTTGATGCTCACATAATGAAAGAGAAATATAGCCACCCTGATGATGAGAAGTAGAGTAATTGATTGTGAAAGAAAAAAAGTGGAAGGCTCCAAGGATGACATAAATCTTAAGTAATTCTCAAAATAAAATTAATAGTTATAGTAAGACTTTCATTAATTTGAGCTCTCAATTCATTTTTCCCCCGCACTGCTTTTAGATGAGGAAATTAAAAATAAATAAAGGCACTCTTGAAGGTTTTGCATGCTCCAGGGAATTAGTCGCATTCAGCTGAAACTTTTACGTCCTCTCGGGCTGATATATGTTGTCCCAGATAATGAAAATTAACATTTGAGATCATGGGATCTGTATTCTCAGTTACGCAGTATATCAGTCAGCATTCTAATTTGTAAGTAGCAGAGACCACCTTTTGCAACTTAAATGAAAAGGAATTTATTAAGATGTCAGTGGTTCACTCTTAGAAGCTCCAAGGAGCCAGAGGACCGGATTTAGGACTGTGCTGCAGGAACAGCTCTGTTCTGGTGAGGACATCAGTGTCTGTAAGTTTGCACTGAGCAACTGGCCCTCGACACCAGGCTCCACCACCGGCATACCTCCAGGGCTGAGGCCATGCTGCAGACGCTCCACTACCAAGGGCAAGAGCCTGCATGCATCCTTATGCCACGAATGGATGCAGCTAATTGGCAGACCTGCCTACCTACCTGCATGCTGGCTTCCAGGAATGCTAGGGAGGAGAGCATCAGGAATTTTTAGTTACTGCAAAGGGACGGAGCCCGGTATCAACCAGGCTCCAAAAGTGGAGGAGTTCCCCAAATACAGATTGTTGAGATGCTTGGTAACCAAAAAGGAACAATCAATGGCTGCCTCAGCCCATGCCTTTGGCTGCCCGACGTCAACACGTACTCTTTGTCTCATTCTTATACATCATCCCTCGGCCCCTCAGTAAAACTGCTATAATGTAGCTTTCACTCTTAAACCAGTAACGCACCCACCCTCTGTCCAAAAGAGAGACAAGCTGATGCCCCAGCAGTTACTATGATCAGTCCTAGGTCCAGGGTTTTTGGGTGATGACCATTCTATCACTGACATTCTGTAAGCTGTAGACTAGATTGTGAAGTTCATTGCCATGGGCAGACGGACTCTGAAAAACTGTGGGGCAAAGCAAGGGAAAAAGAAGAGGCACATTCACTCCTTCCTCTGTACAGTGTTTTTGGATGTCTAATGTGTGCTGGGCACTGGGGATCACCACATTGAACAAATAATCAGTGTTGGATCTGCCAGTTCCTGGGTATGTCTAGCCATCTGAACATTCAGGAACTTTGAAAATAACCACAGGAAGAGTTTAGGGTCCTAATAGACCATGATGAGGTGTCCAACTGATGTTAAACTCCACAAGTTTCACAATCAGATATTCACTTTGGTTTGGGTTATCTCTTGTCTCAATGAGCAAGTGATTGTCAGTTGTAGAAAGCTCCTGGGTTTTAGTCCATGCCTTGAACCAAAAATATAAACACAAGCACCTGAGCTTCTCATTTGTTCTTTAACTTCCACAGCACCCACAGAAACAGTACGTGGCCTGCAGCCACAGTCCAACCCAGCAAATGAGCTGGATTTTCCCTGCCCTTGGCTCCCGCCAAATGAACTAATCAATTTCAGATTCCCCTATTGCCCTAACAATCTGTTACCTGCAGCCACTCCTGATATCAGTTTCTAAATCAATTGAGGTGTTTAATACCAACCACAGAAAACAGTTCTGTTTGATTTTAGAAAAAATACATTTATTACAAAGGATTCTGGACTTCCATTTTTGATTAGGATATGTAAGTCACACGAGATTTGTTCCAACCCTAACAGTTAAAACAATCTGGTTAATTACAAAGTCATAGTTTTTAAGATCCATCAGAGAGCTGAAGAGTCAAAGAAATCTCAATGGACTAAATTCTTCTTTGGAGAGAAGAGACCTGCAATTGTTTTCATCCCTGGTAGAGGAGCAGGAGGAGGAATTTACCGTAGAAACCAAGGAGGCTTTTTTGAGAACGTTAGCAGTGGCACAGAGCTTGGCAAGGTGGATGAGAGTCCCAAGGGGCCCAGCTCAGTCCTGTGTGCCTACACCAGCTCTTCCCACAGGCCTCCACCTGTCCAAAGGGGAGTATACAGAAGCTGAGAGAGGGCAGAAGTGCTGAGAGAATCCATCTGAGGTTCTCTAGGCCTCCAGTGAATGCAAAGCAACAGACCTGTGAACTCTGAGGAGGGGGCCCTGGAAGAGAAGACATTTCCTCTGAGGAACTGGGCCTTCAGTGAAGGGAAGGCGGAGGTACTGAGAGCTGAAAGAAGAGCAGGGAAGCTGACAGCCCCTCTCCAGCAGTCCCGGATCACCAAGTGCTACCATCACACTCAAAAGACAGGAGGACGGGAATGCTGAGCACCTCTCTCTCAGGCCTCTTGGGGGGCAGTATGTTTGCCTTCGAAAGGCTGGGAATTGGGCAGCAGAATGGAGAAAGCTGAGGTGAGACTGGAGAGAAGAGAGCACCAACTAGTCACGCAAAAGCTGGCAGCCAAGTCATGAAGCAGAAAAAGATCTCCCATGGTTTGGAAAGTGAGTCTCCAGGCTGTAACACATTAAGAGAGATCCAGAGTTTCAGATCCAAAGTCCTGGTCCTGCCCACAGCTGTGTGAAGCCAGCGTTGAATGGAATCTAACTAAGCTCAACAGAGCCCAGACCAAGCTCCCTACCATACAGATTCACTCAGACACCCGAGCTAGTGGCCTGACAGCACCTTTTTCAGGGGGTGGGGAAGGCAGTAAATGTTTTTTACTTCAATCTCCACTGTTCTTTTAAACACAAGGTTTGCTTTAAAATTAAAAACTAAAAGATGTGCGAAGAGGAAAGAAAATATGATACATGGCCACAAGAAGAAATGGTCAATAGAGCAGAATGGACATGTTGGAATCATCAAAGACTTTAAAATAACTCTGAAAGACATGCCAGAGGACCTAGGTGAAAAGGTATACACCTTGCAGGAGGAGATGGGGGATATCACCGAAAGATATAAACTATCAAAAGAACCAAATGGAAATGCTGGAAATGAAAACTGCGGTGTTAGAAACAAAATATTCCTCATGGTTTAGTAACAGACTAGATACAGCAGGGGAAAGGGTCGGTGAGTGAACTTGACGTTCAATCAGTAGAAATTATCCAAACTCTAAACACAAAGCAAAAACAATGACTATAAAATGGAACAGTCTCTGAGATCTATGGGACAACCCCAGGTGGTCTAACATACGTGTGGTAGGAGAGGTGAGAGAGGATGGGACGGGGGAGCAATTTGAAGACGTAATGGCCAAGACTGAAGAGATATCAACCCACAGATTTGAGAATCTCAGTGAGCTGCAAGAGTAAATAGATACATCATCATCAAAATGCTGGAGCAAACGATAGAGACAAGCTTAAAGCAGCTACAAAAATAAGATTAAGTTACACAGGGGAATAATAATAAAAATAACACTGAACTCTTGTCAGAAACAACACAAGTCAGAATATAGTGGAATGATGAACAGGCAGACTTCGGAGATACTACAGGTTTGATTCCAGACCACTGCAATAAAGTAAATATAGCAGTAAAGTGAAGCACACAAATTTTTTGGTTTCCCAGCGCATACAAAAGTTATGTGTGCGCTATAGTGTATGCAGTAGTATTACATCTAAAAAAACAATTACACACTTTAATTAAAAAATACTTTATTGCTAAAAAATGCTAACCATCATCTGAGCCTTCAGCGAGTCATACTCTTTTTGCTGGTGGATGGTCTTGTCCCAGTGCTGATGGTGCTGACTGATCAAGGTAGTGGTTGCTGAAGGTTGGGGTGGCTTTGGCAATTTTATTAAAATAATGATGAAGTTTGCCGTATCAATTGACTCTTCCTTTCACAGACAATTTCTCTAAAGCATGCAGTGCTGTTTGATAGCATTTTACCCACAGCAGAACTTCTTTCAAAAAAAATTGGAATCAATTCTCAGAAACCCTGCCGTGCTCTGTCAACTACGTTTATGTGATACTCCAGATCCTTTGTTGTCATTTCAACAATCTACACAGCATCTTCACCAGAGTAAATTCCATCTCGAGAAACCACATTCTTTGCTTATCCATAAGAAGCAACTCCTCATCCGTTAAAGTTTTATCATAAGATTATAGCAATTTAGTCACATTTTCAGGCTCCACTTCTAATTCTAATTCTCTTACTGTTTCCACCACATCTACAGTTACTTCCTCCACTGAAGTCTTGAACCCTCAAAGTCATCCATGAGGGCTGGAATCAACTTCTCCCAAACTCCTGTTTATGTTGATATTTTGACCTCTTCCCATGAATTACAAATGTTCTTAATGGTATCTAAATGGTGAATTCTTTCAACAGAAGGTTTTCAATTTGCTTTGCCCAGATCCATCAGAGGAATCACTATGTATGGCAGCTGTAGCCTTAATGAAATGTATTTATTAAATAATCAGACTTGAAAGTCGAAATGACTCCTTCATCCATGGGCTGCAGAATGGATGTTGTGTTAGCAGGCATTAAACAACATTAATCTCGTCGTACATCTCCATCAGAGCTCTTGGATGACCAGGTGCATTGTCAACGAGCAGCAATATTTTGAAAGGAATCTTTTTTTCTGAGCAGTAAGTCTTAACAGAGAGCCTGGAATGTTCAGTAAGCCATGTTGTAAAGAGATGTGCTGTAACCTAGGCTTTGCTGTTCTATTTACAGAGCACAGGAAGAGTCACTTAGCATAATTCTTAAGGGCCCTGGGATTTTCAGAATAGTAAATGAGCATTGGCTTCAATTGAAAGTCACCAAATGCATTAGCCCCTGAAAAAGAGAATCAGCCTGTCCTTTGAAGCCTGACATTGACTTCTCCTCTCTAGCTATGAGAGTCCTAGATGGCATCTTCTTCCAATATAAGGCTGTTTCATCTACATTGAAAATCTGCTGTTTACTGTCACCACCTTCACTGGTTATCTCAGCTAGACCTTCTGGAGAACTTGCTGCAGCTTCTCCGTCAGCACTTGCTGCTTCACCTGCACTTTTATGTTATGGAGATGGCTTCTTTCCTTAAACCTCATGAACGAGCTTCTGCTAGCTTCAGACTTTTCTTCTGCAGCTTCCTCACCTCCCTCAGCCTTCACAGAATTGAAGAGAGTTAGGGCCTTGCTCTGGATTAGGCTGTGGCTTGAGAGAGTGCTGTGGCTTAAGGGAATGTTTGATCTTCTATCCAAACCACTAAAACTTTCTCCATATCAGCAATAAGCTGCTTCACTTCCTTATCATTAGTGTGTTCACTGGAGTAACACTTTTAATTTTCTTCAAGAACTTTGACTTTGCATTCACAACTTGGCTCATTGTTTGGCGTAAAAGGCCTAGCTTTCAGCCTATCTCAGCTTTCAATAAGCCCCCCTCACTAAGCTTCATCATTTCCAGCTTTTGATTTAAAGTAAGAGATGTGCAACTCTTTCTTTCAGTTGAATATTTAGAGGTCATTGTAGAGTTATTAATTGGCCTAATTTCAATATTATTGTGTCTCAGGATATAGAGAGGCCTAAGGAGAGGGAGAGAGACAGGCAAATGGCCAATCAGTGGAGCAGTCAGAACACATTTATCGATTAAGGACTTATCAATTAAGTTCTCCATCTGAGGTGGGTGCAATTTATGGCACCCCAGAACAATTTCAGTAGTAACATCAAAGGTCACTGATCACAGATCACCATAGCAAATATAATAATAATGAAGAAATTTTTAAATAATGCAAGAATTACCAAAATATGATCAGAAACATGAAGCAAGCAAATACTGTTGGAAAAATGGTGCCAATAGACTTGCTTGGTGCAGAATCGCCACAAACCTTTTCTTGTAAAAAATTCAGTGTCTGCAAAGTGCAATAAAGCAAACCAAAACCAAACAAAGTAGCCTGTGTTCAAGGTGCTAAAGCAGTTGTTTATCCAGCAAAACTGTCCTTCGAAAAGGAAGACAGGGGGCTGGCCTGGTGGCGTAGTGGTTAAGTTCGCACGCTCCACTTTGGTAGCCTGGGGTTTGGGTGTTCAGATCCCGGGTCCAGACTGGCACACCACTCATCAAGACATGCTATGGTGGCATACCACATACAAAAGAGAGGAAGATTGGCACAGATGTTAGCTCAGGGCCAATCTCCCTCACTGAAAAAAAAGGAAGACAAAGACAGGTATTTGTAGACAGAGCAAACTGAGAGAATTCACCATTAGCAAATATGCTCTACAAGAAATGCTAACTTCCTCAGGATGAAAAGAAATGGCAGCACAATGAAGCTCATATTTGTAGGAATAAATGAAGAATACTAGAAAAGGTAAATACAAGGAAACTTTTAAAAATCTTTCTATCAATATGTAGGTATGTAAATATTCTTAAATGTCTTTAAAGATTTAATTACTCAAAGCAAAAATGGTGACAACTGAGGCCTTTATAGCTTAAGTAGAAGTAACATATGAGATGACAAAGTGTCAAAGGGCAGGACTGGGGAGGTAAATGGAAATATTTTGTTACAAGATTCTTAAGCTGTTCGTAAAGTATGTGAAGGTGGACTGTGATAAATGATGCAAATTTTGATCTCTACATCAACCACTAAAAAGTTAATACAAAGGTCAACAGAGGAGATAAAGTGCTCTACCAAAAATATTCTGTTCATTAAAAAGAAGAATGTAGAAGGGAAGCACAAAAACAAAAGGGGCCAATAAAAAACAGCCAATTGTATCAATAATTACGTTAAAGGTAAATTAACTAAACATGCCAATTAAAAGGCAGAGATTGTCAGACTGATTAAAAAGACTAAACTATATGCAGTGACAAGAAACACAGCTTAGATATAAAGATACTGACAGATTGAAAGTAAATACAGTCAGCAAAAGAAGATGGTGTAGTTGTATTAATAAAAGATATATTAGACCTAAAGATGAAGATGTACATTTTGTAATGATTAAATGGTCAATTCATCATTCATAAAACTTAAAAATCCTAAATGCACATGCACCTAAAAACTGAGCTTCAAAATACGTGGAGCAAAACTGACAGACCCCAAAGAGGAAAGTGACAAATTCACACTCATAGTTGGAGATGTTAAGACTTCTCTCTCAATAATTGATAAAATAAGTAGGAAAAAAATCATTGAGCATATAGAAGATTTGAACAACACAATGGCCTAACTTGATGTAATTGACACTTGAGAATACTATACTCAACTGCTAGGACTGAATTGTGTCCCCCACCAAATTCATATGTTAAAGCCTTAACCCCAGTGTGACTTTATTTGAACATATGGCCTATAAAGAGGTAATAAAGGTTATATGAGGTCATAAATCTGAGGCTCTAAGCTGATATGATTGGTGTCCTTATAAGAAGAGAAAGAGAGATCAGGGCTTCTCTCTCTCCATGCACAAATGCCACGGTAAATTCACGTGAGGACACAACAAGAAGGCAGCCATATGCAATCCAGGAGGAGAGCTCCTACCAGAACCCGACCATGCTGGCGCTGTGAGAAAATTGATGTCTATGGTTTAAGACACACAGTCTGTGGTATTTTGTTATGGCAACCCAAGCAGACTAAGACACCAACGTCTGTAGAACTGGCATGTCTCTCAAATATACGTGAAAAATTCCCCAAGAAAGACTATAAAACATTTCTCAATGAATGTTAAGTGACTACAATCACATAGAGTATATTCTCTTATCATAATGGAATTAAATGAGAAATCAATAACAAGATGGCCAGAAAAATCTCCAAATGTTTGGAAATGAAACACACTTCTTAATAAGCCATGAATAAAAAAAGAAATCACAAGAAAAATTAGAAAATATTTTAAATGGATTGTTAATGAAAGCACAGCATATCAAATTTTGTTGGTTGCAAATAAAGCAGTACTCAGCAATAACGTTTATATTAGAAAAGAATGGACTATAAAATCTATTATTTAAGCTTCCACATCAAAAGTCTAGGAAAAATTTAAGCCCAAGATTAAAGAAAGAAAATAAAAATAAATATGGAAGTGAATGAAATAGAAAGTAGATAAACAAAAAGTCAACAAAGTTAAAAGTTGATTCTTCACAAAATTAATTAATTTTATAAACTGCTAGCAACACTAACCTCTAAAAAAAGAAGAGATAGATAGACTAATGATACCAACTGCCCCTGAAACAGAGGAAATGTTTGAAGGCTCAGGCTTTGCTGTGGGGCACATGGAATGGTGCAACAACTTTAGAGAACAGTTTGTCAGTTTCTTGTACAGTCAAACATGGACTTACCATGTGACCCAGCAATTCCTCTCCTGAGTATTTACCCAAGAGAGATGAAAACATATGTTCTCCCAGGGCCTACACACAAATGTTTGCAGCAGCTTTGTTCGTAATCGGAAACAACTCAGGTGTCAATTAACTGAGAATGGAGGGGCAGGTTGTAGTTTATCCATGCAGTGGAATGCTGTTTGGTAATGGAAAGGACTAATCTGCTTCTGCACAGAACAGCATGTATGGATCTCAGGAATAATTTGCTGAGTGAAGGAAGCCAGACACAGAGGTCTGCATACCATATGAATTTGTTTACAATCATCTGCCACGTAACAATGTTTCAGTCAATCCCAAACCACATATAAAACAGTGGTCCCATAAAATTAGTACCACATAGCCTAGGTGTGTAGTAGGCTATACCATCTAGGTTTGTGTAAGTACTGTAGGGGAGGAAGAAACTTTCCTCTACCTTTCTAGGTTCTTCTGGCTAGTCTAAGAATTAAATTGAATGAGACAGATTCACAGGAGAAAAAGAAAAGTTTAATAACACATATACATAGGAGAAACCCAGAAAAACAGAATAACTCACCATAAGGACCAAAGCTCTCACCTTAAATGCCATCCTCAGCTGAAGACAAAAGATGTTGGGGGTAGGGAGAGTCAGGGACTTCAAAGAGAAGGAAAGCAATTCACAGGAAGGAGAAAAGGAGCAAATGTTTGGAAAACAAGTGTCTGGTCACAGAAACAGAAGAACACAGACGGGAGCCCAGCAAACAGGCCTTTCTAGGTTCCTCCCTGTCTACCACCCAGTTCATGTTGTGCTAAGGTGATAGCTTGCTTCCTGAGAAAGGATTTCTAATCTGAATTCTTTTAGGCTGTTAAGGAGGAGGTAACAAGGAAAACTTTCTGAGTCTTTTGTTTCTTAAAAATGATCACCTTAGGGGCCGGCCCAGTGGTGCAGCAGTTAAGTGCACACGTTCTGCTTCATCGGCCCGGGGTTCGCCAGTTCGGATCCCAGGTGCGGACATGGCACCACTTGGCAAGCCATGCTGTGGTAGGCATCCCACATATAAAAGAGAGGAAGATGGTCATAAATGTTAGCTCAGGGCCAGTCTTCCTCAGCAGAAAGAGGGGGATTGGTGGCAGATGTTAGCTCAGGGCTAATCTGCCTCAAAAGAAAAAAGATCACTCTAAAATAATCCTCATGTTAAAGAGATGTATTTTGGGGTGGCAAATTTTATTCCCCTTCAGTACATTCTGTGATCACACAACAACAAAATTGCCTGATGACACATTTCTCAGAACATATTCCTGTCAGTAAGTGATTCATGACTGTATATGATACCCTGGATAAGGCAGAATTCTAGGCCCAAAAATCAGATTACTGTTGTCGGGTGCTGAGGGTTGGGGGAGGGAATTGACTGCAGTAGGGCAGGACAGGACTTTGGGGATGATGAAAATTTTCTGTTGATTGTGGTGGTGGTTACATGACTGTATACATTTGTCAAAATCAACCTTTACACTTAAGGATGAATTTTATTGCGTGCAAATTATACCTAAGTACATCTGACAGATAAGGATACAAGGAATAAATTACAAGTGTTAGGAATAAGGACTTCCTCTGTTAGCCAAGTTGGAGTAGCAGGGACCAGATTTACCCTCTCTCTTGAAACAAGCAAAGAAAGGACAGATACATGAAGCAAGACACTGGACATCAGGCAACGAAGAACAGAGATCCCTGAGAGAAACCAGGTTAACCCTATGATTTCCCATATATTACTGCCTTGAGAGAGTTTTCAGACCATGGCTGAGGGAGGGGAACTAAGGTAGAGCCCGGTGAGCTCCTTGAGTGGAGATGGAGCTAAGAGTCTGAGGAGAGAAAGGTGGCTAGACCTCCCAGGACAGGGTGCTGCAGAGGAAAGGGGCGTACACAGAAAACTCTGGGGATCAACAGAGGAACCTCCCCAAATATCTACAGAGGACCCTCCTCAGTTGTTCACACAGGACCCTCCCCAAATATCCACAGAGGACCCTCCCCAAATATCCCCAGAGGATCCTCCTCAGGTGTTCACAGAGGACCCTCCCCAAGTATTCAGCTGAACACCAATCAGCATATCCTGATTAAAGTATCCATTCATGTAAGGAAACTACTCAAAGCCAGAAAAAGAACCAGCCAGGAGGATTCAAGGGAACAGTGCTTGTTCACAGCAGACTGGAAACCTCCATAATTCATGAGAATACTGCCCTGGTCCCACCTAACAAATCTTAAAAGCAAGAACGAAGAGGATCAAGCACTTTCCAAGTAATTTGACTTGGAACAAAGCTGAAGAATATTTACAGGAATAGAAAAATATCCAGCACCCAGCAAGGTCGAATTTACAATGTCTGACATCATATCAAAAATTACCAGGTATACCAAGAAGCAGGTAAATATGATCCACAATGAGGAGAAGTATCAGTCAATTAAAACTGAATCAAACTGACACAGATGTTGAATTTATAGACAAGGACACAAAAGAGTTATTTTGACTGTATTCCAGATGCTCCAAAAGTTAAGAAGAGACATGGAATGTTGAAAAAAACAAAAAACAAAACTTGTAGAAATTCTAGAATTTCTAGAAATAACTACAGTATGTGAGATGAAAAATACATTGGATGGAATCAATGGCAGAAGAAAAGATTAGTGAACTTGAACACATAGCAATAGAAACTTCCCAGAATGAAACATAGAAAAAAATAATTTTACAGAAAGAAAAGACAGCCAGTCCTGATGGCCTAGTGGTTAAAGTGTGGTATGCTCGGCTTTGGCAGCCTGGGTTTGGTTCTCAGTCGTGGAACCACACCACTTGACTCTCAGTAGCCATGTTGTGGTGGCGGCTCACATAGAAGAACTAGAGGAACTTACAAGGAGAATCTATAACCATGTAGTGGGGCTTCAGGGAGACCAAAAAGGGGGCAAGATTAGCAACAGATGTTAGCTCAGGGCAAATATTTCCCAGCAAAAAAAAAAAGATCATCAGTGAACTGTTGGAAAACTTTAAGGGACTTAATATACATGTAATTGGAGTCCTCAAAAAAGAAGAAAGAGAGGGAGGTCCAGAAAAAACATGTGAAGAATTATTTCAAATTTGATGAAACTATAAACCCAAAGCTCAGCTACCTCCAACATAACATGAAGGAAACTGCTTAATTGCTCAAAACCAGTGATACAGGGAAAAGCTTTAAAGCAGCCAGATGAAAAAATCAAGTCATATGCAAAAGAATGACAAGGATGACATCAGCTTTCTTGTCAGAAATAATGTAAGCAAAGAAGACGGTGGAGAACATCTTTAAGTACTGAAAGAAAAGTACCCTCAACCTAGAATTTTATGCTCAGTGGAAATATCTTCCAAGAGCAAAGGCTTAAACAAAAAAACCTTTTTAGTCATACAAAAGCTGAGAATTTGTTACCAGCAGGCCCACACAGCAAGAAATATTAAAGGAAATCCTTTAGACAGAAGGGAAATGATACCAGATTGAAGTCTGGATCTATACAAAGGAACAAAGAAGTGGTGGAAATGGCAACTGCATAGGTAAACATATGAAATTTTGTCTTATTATTTACATCTCTTTAGAATGTAATTGATTGCCTTTACAAAACTGGTCGTATATTGTGGGGTTTATAACATGTGTAAAGTCAACTGTATGACAACAACTGCTCAGAGTTTGGGAGGGGAGAAATGGAAGATTACTATCATAAGGTTCTTACACCACATGTAAAGCAGTATAATATCACTTGGAGGTAGACTGTGATTAATTAAAGATGGATGCTGAACCCTGAAGTGACCACTAAATTTAAAAAAGCAGTTATAGCTAATAAGTCAACAGAGAAGATAAAATGGGTCTATAAAAAAATACTCAATATGAAAGGCAGAGAAAATGGGGAGGGGGAGATAGATGAGATGAATTAAAAACAAATAACAAAAGATAGATATAAACATAATCACATCAATAAATATAAAGGATCTAAACATCCCATTTAAGATGTAGAGATTGTGAGGCTGGATTTTTAAAAAGCAAGACCTAACTATATATAGCCTACTACAAACACAGTTTAAAAATACACACCAAATAGGGCAGCCCAGAGGCGCAGTGGTTAAGTTCACGCGTTCTGCCTTGGTGGCCCAGAGTTTGTTGGTTCAGACCTATGCACCACCTGTCAAGCCATGCTGTGGCAGGCATCCCACATATAAAGTAGAGGAAGATGGGCACGGATATTAGCTCAGGGCCAGTCTTCCTCAGCAAAAAAGAGAAGGATTGGTGGCAGATGTCAGCTCAGGGCTAATCTTCCTCAAAAAAAAAAATACACACCAAAAAAAAAATTAAAATTAAAAAATAAAAATAGTTAATTTACTTATCAACTCCTAAAAAAGTAAAGTAAAATAAATAGGCACAAATAAATTAAAAGAATAAAATGGAAAAGTTGTACCATACTAATGCTAATAAAAAGGAAAATGAGGTCACTGTATTAATATCAACAATGTGAATTTCATAGCAAAGAATACCACCAGAGACAAAGAGGTCATTTTATAATGATAAAGGTGTCAATTCATCACGAGAACGCAATCCTAAAAGTTTGTGCACTTCATAACAGGGCTCCAAATACAAAACACAAGTATTAGGACTGAAAGAAGTGATGTCACTACAGATCCAATAGAAATTTCAAGAAAAGTAAGGGGATATTATCAGCAATTTTATGCCCCCAAAATTGACAGCTCAAGTGAAGCAAATTCCTTAAAAGACAAAAATTATCAAAACACAAGAGGAAATGGGAAATATAATAGTCACATATATATGAAATTGAATCTATAATTTAAAACCTTCATAGGAAAAAATAACCTCTGGAAAATAAACAAAATTGACTAACCCTTAGCCAGGCTCACTAAGAATAAAAGAAGATTCAAATAAATAAAATTAGGAATGAAAGAGGAGAAGTCACAATGGATACCACAGAAATACAAAAGATTATAAGAGAATACTATGAAAAACTATATGCCAACAAATTGGATAACTAAGAAGAAATGGATAAATTCTTAGACTCCTACAACCTCCCAAAACTGAAGCAGGAAGAAATAGAGTCTGAATAGACCAATCACAAGTAAAGTGAAACAGTAATCAAAAACCTTCTCAAAAATAAAAGTCCAGGACCAGACGGCTTCTCTGGAGAATTCCACCAAACATTCAAAGAAGATTTAATACGTATCCTTCTCAAACTATTCCAGAAAATTGAGGAAGATGGAGTACTTCCTAACACATTGTATGAAGCCAGCATCACCCTGATCCCAAAACCAGACAAGGACAACACCAAGAAGGAAAACTACAGGCCAATATCACTGATGAACATAGATGCAAAAATCCTCAACAAAATTCTGGCAAAGTGAATACAGCAATACTTTAAAAAGATCATACACCATGGTCAAGTGGGATTTATACCAGGTACACAGGAATGGTTCAACATCCGCAAGTCAATCAATGTGATACACTACATTAACAAAATGAGAAACAAAAACCACATGATCATCTCAATAGATGCAGAGAAAGCGTTCGACAAGATTCAACATCCATTTATGGTAAAAACTCAATAAAATGGGTATAGAAGGAAAGTACCTCAACATAATAAAGGTCATGTATGACAAATACACAGCCAACATCATACTCAATGGGCAAAAACTGAAAGCCATCCCTCTGAGAACAGGAACAAGACAAGGGTGTCCACTCTCAACACTCTTATTCAACATTGTACTGGAGGTTTGGGCCAGAGCAGTTAAGCAGGAAAAAGAAACAAAAGGAATCCAAATAGGCAATGAAGAAGTAAAACTCTCGCTGTTTGCAGACAGCATGATCTTATATATAGAAAACCCCAAAGAATCCATTGGAAAACTATTAGAAATAATCAACAACTACAGCAAAGTTGCAGGGTATAAAATCAACATACATAAATCAGTAGCATTTCTATACTCTAACAACAAACTAACAGAAGAAGAACTCAAGAACATGATCCCATTCACAATTGCAACAAAAAGAATAAAATACCTTGGGGTAAATTTAACCAAGGAAGTGAAAGACCTATACAAGGAAAACTACAAGACTTTGCTGAAAGAAATTGATGACAACATAAGAGATGGAAAGATATTCCATGCACATAGATTGAAAGAATAAACATAGTTAAAATGTACATACTACCTAAAGCAATCTACAGATTCAATGCTATCCCAATCAGAATCCCAATGACATTCTTTACAGAGATAGAACAAAGAATCCTAAAATTCATATGGGGCAACAAAAGACCCCAAATCACTAAAGCAATCCTGAGAAAAAAGAACAACTGCTGACTTCAAAATATACACAAAGCCATAGTGATCAAAACAGCATGATACTGGTACAAAAACAGACACACAAATCAATGACACAGAATTGAAAGCCCAGAAATAAAACCACACATCTATGGACAGCTGATCTTCAACAAAGGAGCTGAATATAATGGAGAAAAGAAAGTCTCTTCAACAAATGGTGCTGGGAAAACTGGAAAGCCACATGTAAAAGAATGAAAATTGACCATTCTTTTTCACCATTCATAAAAATAAACTCAAAATGGGTCAAAGACCTAAAGGTAAGACCTGAAGCCATAAGGCTTCTAGAAGAAAATATAGGCAGCACACTCTTTGACAGCAGTATCTAAAGGATCTTTTCAGACACCATGTCTTCTCAGACAAGGGAAACAATAGAAAGAAAAAACAAATGGGACTTCATCAGACTAAAGAGCTTCTTCAAGGCAAGGGAAAACAGGATTGAAACAAACAACCCACCAATTGGGAAAAAATATTTTCAAGTCATGTATCTGACAAAGGGTTAATCTCCATATTATATAAAGAACTCACACAACTCAACAACAAAAAATCAAATAACCCAATCAAAAATGGGCAGAGGACATGAACAGACATTTCTCCAAAGAAGATATACGGATGGTCAAAAGGCACATGAAAAGATGCTCATCATCATTGATCATCAGGGAAATGCAAATCAAAACTACACTAAGATATCACCTTATACCCGTTAGAATGGCAAAAATAACCAAAACAAAAAGTGACAAATGTTGGAGAGGTTGAGGAGAAAAAGGAACCCTCATACACTGCTGGTGGGAATGCAAACTGGTGCAGCCACTATGGAAAACAGTATGGAGATTTCTCAAAAAATTAGAAATACCATATGACCCAGCCATCCCACTACTGGGTATCTATCCAGAGAACTTGAAATCAGCAATTCCAAAAGTCCCATGCACCCCTATGTTCATTGCAGCATTATTTACAATAGCCAAGATGTGGAAGCAACCTAAGTGCCCATCAACTGATGATTGGATAAAGAAGATATGGTACACATATACAATGGAATACTACTCAGCCGTAAAAAAGGATAAACTCATCCCGTTCACAACAACATGGATGGACCTTGAGGGTATTGTGTTCAGTGAAATAAGCCAGATAGAGAAAGACAATCTCCATGTGACTACACTTATATGTGGAAGTTAAACATGTAGACAAAGAGAACTGATTAGTGGTTACCAGGGGAAAGGGAGGGTAGGGGGTGGGCACAAAGGGTAAAGTGGTACATGTACAACATGACTGACAAACAGTAATGTACAACTGAAATTTCACAAGGTTGTAAACTATCATAATTTCAATAAAAAGTAAAAATAAAAATAACCTCTAGACCCAGATGGTTTCACTTGGAAAATACCAATGTTACAAAAACTTTTTCAGAAAATAGGAGAAGGAGGAACACTTTCCAACATGTCTTATGATGTGAGCATAAGCTAGATACCAAAATCTGACAAAAATATTCCCAGGAAAGAAAATTCCAGACCAAATCCCACGTGAAAAAACTCTCAACAAAATATTTGCGTTTTTGAGTCCAGCAATATATAAAAGGGTAATGCATCATAACCAAGCAGGTTTTATCTCTGGAATGCAAAGTTGCTTTATCATTGAAAAACCAATCACTGATTCATCACATTAACTGAATGAAGGAGAAAAATCGTAAGACTGTATCAATAGATGCAGGAAATGCATTTGATAGAATTCAGCACCTATTTATGGGTTAATGAGGAGGACAACGGAACTTCCTTAGTCTGAGAACAAGCATATACAGAAAGCTTGTTGCTAACCTCATACATAATGATCCGCTTTGGGAGCTTTTTCCCTAAAATTCCTAAAATCCACTTTGAGAGCTTTTTACCTGATGTTCCCTAAAATCAGGAACAACAGAACAATATCAAAGTCCTAGCCAATGCAATAAGACAAAGGGGAAAAAAGAATAAAAAGTACACTATTGGAAATGAAGAAGTAAAACTTGTCATTATTTGCAGACACCCCAATTGTGTGTGTAGAAACCCCTGTGGAACTACAAAAGCTACAAACGCTAATATATGAGGTTAGCAAGAGCATGAGATAAAGGTTAATACATAAGAATTAGTTGTATTCCTAGAGAGTAGCAATGAACAACCAGAAAGTGAAATTTGAAAAATCAGTGCCATTTACAGTAATATCAAAATGCCACAAGTAATTAAGAATAAATATAATGAAAGGTATTACACTAAAAATCACAAAGCGTTGCTGAGAGAAATTAAAGAAATCCTAGGGAAGGAATTTGCCATATTGATGGAGTGGAAGAGTCAGTATTTTTAAGATGACTTTTTTCCTCCAAATTGATCCATAGATACAATGCAATCTCAAACAAAATCACAGCAGGCCTTCCTGAAGAAATTGACAAGATGATTCTGAAGTTGTTTGGAATAGCAAAGGAAGTAGAATAACCAGTCTTGTAAAAGAACAATGTTGAAGGGCTTAGGCTACCTCATTTCCAGACTCGCTATAAAGCTACAGTAATCAAGACAATGTGATATTGGCATGAAGAGAGAGCAATAGAGGGGGGAAAAAAAAAGGAAAAGAATCCGGAAATTGATCCACCATGGCACCAAGACCATTCAATAGGGAAAGATAAAGTTTTTGACCAATAGTTTTGGAACAACTGAAGATTAAATGGAAATTAATCTCTATCCCTTCTCGTACGATATGCAAAAGTGATTTCTAGATGGATCATAGACCTAAATGTCTATGATAAAACTTCTACAATAAAGCTCCCAGCTGAAACTATAACATCTTCATGACTTCAGGATATGTGAAGATTTCTTAGGACACAAAAAGCACTAACCATAAAAAAATATTATAAACTGGACTTCAACAAAGTTAAGTTTAATTAATATGTTTAAGAAGATTAATAGAAAAATTACACACCAGGAAAACATGTTTGTAATAATATATCTGACAAAGGAGTTCTAGCCAGAATATAACAAACCATAAACCAACAATAGACAGAAAACCTCATGAAAAAATATGGACAAAAGACTTGAATGGGCGCTTCACAAAAGAAGATATACAAGTGACCAATAAGTGCATGAAATGATACTCAACATCGTTAATCATCAGGAAAATGCTAATTAAAATGACTTGGTGTGCTTGCTTCAGCAGCATATATACTAAAATTAGAACGATGCAGAGAAAATCAGCATGGCCCCTGCACAAGGATGATGTGCAAATTCGTGAAGTGTTCCATGTTTTGCACGGTTCCCAAAGGTCCTTCCACCCTTTGCTCATTAGCTCCAAGGAAATGATATGAGTGAAAGCACAGCATGTGGTACCCAATGTTGAAATTGTGGTTTTCGCTACAAAAAAAATTACATGGTGATTCAATTTCTCACCTTCTAGAATAGCTACAATCAAAAAGGCTGACAATACTAAACGTCAACAAGAATTTGGAGCCCTAAACCCCTAATTCATTACTGGTTTAGAGAGCGATTAAAGTTTCTTATAAAGTTAAATGCATTTCAGCTCTATGAACCAGCGTGTCTAGATATGTACTCAAAAGAAATTTAAACATGTCTACAAACATATTTGTATTAAGAATGTTTATAGCAGCATTTTCATGATAGCCCCAAACTAGAAATAACCCAAATGTTCAACAACAGCAGGATGGATAGATAGATTATGGTATATACATACAATATAATACTTCTCAGAATTTAAAGGAACAAGCTACTGATACAAACAACATGGATGGATTCCAAAAGCATTATGTTTAGTGAAAGGAGCCAGACACAAAAGAATTCCATTTACATGAAGCCCAAGAATAGGTTAAACTAATCTATGGTGTTAAAAAGTTGTAGCCTTTTGGCGGTTATGGGGATTCATTGACCCAGTACCTGGGGTAAAAGAATTTTTATATGCTGTTTGGGGTGTTAGTTACATGGGTGTATACAATTGTCAAAATTCACCTCACTGACACTTAAAACCTGTGCATTTCATTGTATGTAAATTATACCTCAATTAAAATGTTGAAAAGATTGTCGTTAATGCACAGATCTGCTAGGTGGGCAAAGAACATGGCTTGGGGTCATGCAGGCAGTAACACTGCTTAAAGTTCACCTACTGAAATGGCCCAGTGATGACCCCTGTGCCATGGCCAAACACTGCAGCGTAGATGCCGGGAATCCACTCCTGCGGAAACTGGCTCCCACGATCTTCCTTGACTCCTCAGACACCCAGCACGGTAGATGTACCCAACATCAGTACTTTGAAATTGTCTTTATTTTGTACATTTCTACTTAGAATTCGTCACTTACGCTTAAGGAGCCATGTGCTAACATTAGACGGTACTGATACTGTACTATGTGAATCACTGGCTAGTAACAGCGCCACTTGGCTCAAGTGTTAGAGTAAGTGCTGTGCTGGATTTTCTGTGCTGTGTTTGGGATGTGAGTCTGTGTATCCACAGCTGAGATTTAGATATAACTCACTTGTTCGATAAGGACTTATGACCTAACTGATATGGTACTTTTATACCAATAAGGAAACATGATTTCTTAGTATAAGTATGTCCATATATAACTTATTATTATACAATGGAACTTTAAAGTTCATCCTCTTTTCAGATTTATATAACTTGCGATTGCAAACGTGTTTTGTCTTCATTTCTGATAAGCAGTGGTTGGAATGGGTAACTTTGCTTTCCTACTGGTCCTTTCTGCAAGTATTTGATGATCCTTAAATACTTGGGAGCATTTCCATGCACTAGGGATGTCTTTAGTTAAAGGAACTCCAGTTTGCATTCTTTGGCAAAGTGAAGATTTTGTTAGATATGCACTCCCTATATGTATCTTGAAATCTCATATTTTTGTACCTGAGAGTTTTTGAAATTTGAGAACACCTATGTGTTAACTCTTTATTTCCTCCTTCATGTCCCTATGAACACAGCAGACCAGTCTTGCTCCAGATGCTGTGTGTTGTCTCCTCCAAGCATCTGCAAGATAGGAAATGTAGCTCCCAGTCATACATATTTCTTTTTCTGAGATGCTACTTTGAGCCATTATAACAAAATTTATGAATTAGAATAATTTAGAACATTGGCTTATTTTTGTTCCTGTTAATATTTGGGATTCAAGGAATCATGAAGGAAATTATTCAAATCATTGCATTCAGCTTGAATGGATCCATTAAAAGTCCTGTGTGCCTTCAGAGTGCACACACTGTTACTAAGCCTATTCTTCCCTTTCTTCAAGTCCTGCCTCAGTTTTCTAAAGATACAGATACTGAGAGAAAGCAGTAGCCATGATTACCATCATAAAGGAAGTAACAGAGACAAGGGTGGAATAATAACGTTACAATCTGGAACCTTAGCTTTTTGATAGACTCACCTCCAAGTTGAGTGGTGGTAGTTTTTCAGTCTGGTTTCGTTTATTACCAAATTGCAGCCCCAGGAAACCCAGTTAAGAACTCTCTTTTTATTGCTGCCATGGTCATCTCTGGAGTCCACCTACTAATGTGATCGTAGGGAGTGGGGCTGGCAGTAGGCCATACACACACAGCAGCTGTGCATCACTCCAGGTGCCCATAAGATTTTTTTTTGTACATTTCTGGGAATATTTGGACAAGATACCTCAGCCACCTAGGGAAAATACGTTGCATCAAGGGAGCTTGTCCGAGTTGCTTTCTAGAGTCTTTCTGCGATTCCAGGTAGATAATTTAACAGGGGTGGAAGTGGGTAGCAGAACCATGGGAGATGAGACGAAAACAGGAGGGAGTGTCTTTGGGGACAGCAGCTGTGAGGATTGACATAGGATGCTCACTAGAGTGGAAATCCCTCACCAGAATGCTGAGCTAGACCATATTTGAGCCCCATGTTTGGCTCCTTCATGCTTCGGACGTACTTTGGCCCCTTTCTTGTGTCTCATCTTGTAGATGAGTAGGGTCAGGCACCCAGATTTTAGATGTGGAAGCTTCCAGGCTCCCCTCCCTTATCATACTAGGAGACTTGGAGCTACTTCAGTGAGGAACACTTGATAGATTTGCCAATAAAATTCATACTCCCCAATTCCCTCAGAAAAGAAACTTTAAAAAACAGTACCATAAAATTGAACTATCCGGTAATACCATTGACCTCACATATTAAAATAATTGCTCAGGTCTGTGTGTCCAGGCCTGGTCATCTATTACTCTCTTCTGTTGCTCTATGGAAATGTTGACATCTTTTTAAGATTTTTTTAGCCTTTAATGGTACAGTGATTGATTTTAACAATTTCCATATTTGACATTGTTTTTGATCTTCTTTTTACTTTGTTTCCTGCTTTTTGCATTCTCCTCCCTGCCCCTCCTTTTCTTCATCCCATTTTTAATTGTTGGGTTGTTTTGTTTATGTGTCTGTGTGTCATTTATTTTTGGTTTCTTTTGGTCTGGTGTCTTCTCCTTTCTTCTGTTCCCTACCTCCTGCTGCTGTAGCCCCACAGGCTGTGGAAGCTGGCCGAGCAGGTAGGGGATTTTCCTCTTCATCCTCACTGGTGCCTCCCTACTACCTCTGTCTTGACAGCTTCCAGCAGTGGACAGACTAGAAGTTGAGTGCAGAGATTGACTAGGGGTTTATAGACCCTGTGGTCAAGAGGACTGAGGGCCAGCGGAATGTCCTTTCTCAGATCTCTTCAAACGTTTCACACTTATGACAGACGCTGGACTTCCATTGTACATGATCAGTGGTTTCTTGGCCAGTTTGGGGTCATCTTGTTTTACTTCATTTTCCACTTTTAGTGACCTGTTTACTGATTTATTTTTTAATTGGCCTTCTATGGTTATGTGTTTGCATTACTCAGCACATCAAACCACTTCTCCACTCAGCGCTGGTCTGTAACACAGCTCCACGCAAGTCGTAGGTTAGAAAGAATGTTCTTTGCATTATACATAGCATAAGCTCCCACCTGGAGGCTGATTGCATGTGCTTTCTCTGTCTTGGTGGTGAGATACCAATGACCAGAGCTGTTGAGTAGGATATTATGTTTTAATGAGGTGTCTTTATTTTTATCTTTTTCTTACATTTAAACATGCCTTTGGTACAAGATAAAGATTCTCTCCTGAAGAGTTTTAGTGTAGTTCTTCAAATAAATTCTGAGGGGCTCCCTTGTTTTTTGGCAAATTTGTTTTTAGGTTCCATCTTTTCCTACACAAGGTATTGCATTGCCTTCCCAAGAAATGTATGTAGAATTTTGGTTTGTAAGGTGGCTTTAATGATGTTGTTCTTACATGGACAGAGATCACTGGTCAGAAGTCAACTCAGCATATGTTGTGAAGAGATCTATGGTGCCAAAATCAGATTTCTGGACCCCCATGTTACACAAATAGTCAGATAGCTCAGACCGCAAAGTGCTGCCCTCTGACCTGAGACACACACAAAGCCTCCGTGACCTGCGTCACAGCAAGGACATCCTCCCTCGGCCAGCGGAAGCCAGGCCAAGTAGGACTAAAAGGACAAGATAATTGTCTTTTTTCTCTTCCTTCTCAATCTGTCAGCTCAGGTCACATGTTCTGCTTCAGTATCTTGAGTCTAAAAATAGACCTTTTTGGATAGATGGAATAAAATTTCTCAGCAAATGATGCTTGATCCTTGACAGCCTGCTTTTGCCAGCCAGACGTAGTCGCAGCAGCTCCAGCCTTCTTTTATTTGGCAAGACGTGTCGCATGCCTCTTTTCTTTTTATCAGTGGGATTGACAGTCAAGCCATGTGCAAGTCCAGGATTATCCTAATAAGATGCTCCTGTTGGGATTTAGGTTATCAAATTGAAAGTTAACCAGAATCATGGAGAGGGTGGTTTAGTGCTTTTAGTTTTTGTTTAGTTTCATATTTTTACCAAAGAAATGCTTACCAGCTGGTGGGAGGCACAGACCTGCATTCCTGCCCTGCAGACATGGGTTAACCGCACTGTGTCCTTGCTTGCAGGGGACCTCGGGACCTGACCCCACCACTGTCTACGTTGACATGAGAGCTCTAAGACACGACAGGTACGGTACTTGTGGTTCTGTTCTCTGGGCTCCTGGGCACACAGGTACCCTCCAGCAAAGGAGGAGCCGTGCTTATCTGCTCCAGGCGGTTATCTTGCAAATAAGTGTGGAGTTGGGCATGTTGGTGGACCTGTAGCATCTCTCCACCTTCTGTTTTGTTAACATGCCCAATAGAGCAATCAAGGCTGTGTTTTGAGAGGCAGTGAAAACTGTTGTGACATAGCGGTGTGTTGCTGTTTCTAATAGTCTGACCAGAAGCACCTGGTTGTTTTCCTTGGCCATTTTAGTCAGGCACACTTTGCACCTCGTAAAATATCAACACTCTGCCCACATTTCTTTACATGAATTGAAATTTTGTCAAGGCATTTCCATGAAAAACTAAAATAATAGTGAGGTTGCCTTTTTTGTGCAGCTTCCTTGAGCAAGATTGAAAAGTGGTATTATTGGTGAGTGTTTGTAATTTCGTGTCAGGGGAGAGAAGGGGCAGAGGTGGAAGCAAGATGAGAAGCCTTTAGAGGAATTTCTGCCCCAATGAGGAGGACCTATTAAAATGCCTAAGTGGGAGAGAATTTTATTGTTTTTCTATAGACTTTCCCCATTGAATAGATTACTCCTGTTCAGTAACTATGGAGACACCCTTTCATTGTTGTTTATAGGATGTGACTAGTAATAAAGCGAGGTGTCTCCTTTCCTAAATTACTAGCAGATGCTCAATGAATGTGTTGCGATGGGCAGTTACTGTGGTACTCGCTTTGCATTTTCTCAGTCGCTTACCTGCCGACATGTGTCATTGTGCCCTACAAAGCGTGGACAAATGGAACAAGAGGGTTGTAGAGCTAGTAGGGGGAGTAAAATGCAGAGACCCAACCCCGGCCCGGCTGAGCCGATGGCCTGAGTGTCTTCTTCAGTGACACTGAATCCATGTGTGAATGTGTTGGGGGGCAGGGTTGTGAAGGCTGAGGAGGGGTCCAGGTGGGCTATGCACTCTCCTGCCAGCCTGGGGAATACCATCTACATGCACACGAAGGTTCCCAACATGGCACTTGTGCCCCAGCGGCCATCTGGCCATGTCTGGTTAGCATGATTTGGGAGTAATACTGCTGGCCTCGGGGCTGGAGGCCAGGGATGCAGCTCAGCATCAGACAGGGCACAGGACACCCTCTCCCCCAACAATGACCAAAATGCCAATAGTGCTGAGATTGAGAAACCCTGCATACACCTAGTCCTCTCTCACTTGGAGGTCGTCTGCCTGGCCCCTGCAGCCCTCATTTTAGACTCTACTGTTCAAAGAGAATCACAGAAGGTTAGAGCCCATCTGGTGGGAGCCCCTCCTGGGAGGCTGAGGGCAGAGAGCATGGCTGGCCCACCAAGAACGCACCAGCTGCACAGTAGCAAAGTCCCATGGAGAACATTTCCAGAAGTCAAAAACTTAGTTGGAAGATGTTAAGTAACTTGTTCTAAGGGCAGACGGAGTTCCCAGTATAACTTATGGGCTTAAACAAATCTGCTGTACACCCTATAAAAGTTATTTGAAAATGTCAATTTCATAACTTCAAAAACTGAACAATAGCTCATCAAAGAATCTCTGTTTGAGTAACATTTATGCAGTTCTGTCTATGCCCTGCGCTTGACACACATGAAGAAACAGGACAGTTTATCTCATTTTGTGTTACCAGTGTCCTGGATATCAGAGATGGCAGAGAGTGGAGACATGGGGGTGTACTGGACTATTGGGAATGGCAGAGTGTGGGGACATGGGGACGTCCCAGTTTGTTGGGGACGGCAGAGAGTGGGCAAGTGGGGATGTCCTGGACTGTCAGAGATGGCGGAGAGCAGAGACTTGGGGATTTTCTTTCCTGGAAAAGGACAGAAATCTCAAGAACTCATTTCTAACAAGTTTGTGACCTACTTTTTCACTGTCTTCTCTGTGGCAAATCTTCCTATTGAGAAAATCTATGATTTAGGAAAAGT
The DNA here is from genome assembly GCF_021613505.1 of Equus quagga. Taxonomy (NCBI): domain Eukaryota; kingdom Metazoa; phylum Chordata; class Mammalia; order Perissodactyla; family Equidae; genus Equus; species Equus quagga. The sequence continues at coordinate 32,081,662 of NC_060278.1, forward strand.
GTAATGAAATTGGAACCAGTACAGTGTATGATGGTAATAAAGGTTCAATAAGAGATCAATATCATTGTTCAAGAAAGAGCCCAGAGGGGCTGACCTGGTGACATAGCAGTTGGGTACATGTGCTCTGCTTCAGCAGGGCCCAGGGTTTGCCAGTTCAGGTCCTGGGCACAGATCTACACACCGTTTGTCAAGCCATGCTGTGGTAGGCACCCACACATAAAATAGAGGAAGGTGGGCACAGATATTAGCTCAGGGCCAATCTTCCTCAACAAAAAGAGGAGGATTGGCAGTGGATGTTAGCTCAGGGCTAATCTTCCTCCAAAAAAAAAAAAATGCCCAGAAGCCTGAGTCCTAGTAAAAGTTTCTTGATGATTTACTAATTCTTTGACCTTGGCAAGTTCATAATCCTTTTAAGTCACACTTTGTCCTAATCTGCAAAATAATCTCTAATACATACTTTTCCCTGACTAGGTTGTCCAAAATGGAAGTAAAAGTGCTTTGTGACCTGGAAATTGCTGTGCAGTTATGTGTTATTAAAGATAGCCATTGGGGGGCCAGCCCTGTGGCACAGTGGTTAAGTTCGTGTGCTCTGCTTTGGTGGCCTGGGATTCACCAGTTCGGATCCTGGGCACAAACCTACACACCACTCATCAAGCCATGCTGACGTGGCACCCCACAAAGAAGAACCAGAAGGACTTACAACTAGGATATACAACTATGTACTGGGGCTTTGGGGAGAAAAAAAGAAAAAAGAGGAAGATTGACAACAGATGTTAGCTCAGGACCAATTCTCCTCGCAAAAAAAAAAAAAACCTAGCCATGGGTAATATCATTGATCTTTCCAATTAATGGTGATGTTGATTAGTGTCAGAGTGATCAGGACACATCAGACACCCCCCTTCCTCTGTCCCCCCATCCCAGCCACTCAGAGAAACCTTCAGAATCGTGTCTATACCCTTGTCGACCCCCTGGTTCGGTCACCCCCCTCCACCCCAGGAGCGCTCTCCCAGACTCGAACCTCATATTCCCAGTTCTCTCTCCTGTGTCAGAGGACAGATGTGCCTGGGAGCTGAGGGGAGCACATCAGACACCGGAATGTTTGTACTGGACTTACCTCCTCTTCATCTTCTTCAGCGTTTGACTTACAAAAGGCACAGCAGAACCCTGCCTGGAACATGATGTGGCAATTCCTTCAACATGGTTCCTGTCCAGAACTTCCCAGTCACCAACCGGGAGCCTCCTCTTCCCCTGGATGCTCTCCCTCTTTCTGTGTTCAGGACCATCATTAGAGGCTTGGTCCTTTCACCTGGCTGGCTGGGTCGCTGGCTGTGGTGCAGCTCAGGCTGAGGTCCTGCCCAGGGCTGGGTCGTCATCCCTTCTGTCCTGCTGGGCTGCCCTCTGAAGGTGACAGAGCCTCAAGGAACCTCCATCTTTGCCTTACCTGTTAGTTGCTCCTCCTTACCTTCCTGCCCACACCCAGCTAAGCTCTTCCCGCCCTGTGAGCCTTGCCCCTGTGCCTCTCCTGTTTCTGCATCTTCCCTCCTATCTGTTGAAATTATCCTCGTGCTCAAGCCCAGCTCAAATACCATCTTCTCTGAATATTCCCTGGTGGAAATATCTAGCTTGAAGTCTCCAGCATCACTTCTGACCTTGGTGAACACGTCAAATGTACCTTATGCTGCAGCTGATGTGGCATAGAGGCTCTGGGGTCTGACCGATCAGGGTTCAAATCTCCTTCCTCCTCTGTCCTTGGACAAGCTCCATGACCTCGGTTTCCTGTGCTCAGAATGGGTGCAGTAAAACCAGCCTCCCAGGGGACCCATGAGGACTAAATAAGAGGTGCCATGAGGTGCCAGCAGGGGTGGAAGCTGATGCTGAGAGTGAGTTGGGCAGAGGGCTATCATTCCCTCAGGGAGGTGATGGTCTTCCCCACAGAGAACTCACCTCTTCTGTCCCACGGCACCAGGTGCTTCCCCCAGAGAGAGCGACCCAGGGGACAGAAGGAAAGCCCCAGCTGAGAGGCCGGCGAAACAGGAGAGCCTTTAAAAACGTTGACTTGTCTCTTTCTTGTCACTATGTCCATTAAAAACGTGGGGCTGTTGTCCTTCTCACTTCAGCTGTGTTGAGTCAGTCACAGGATTAATGACTCCCTGTTGCTTTAGGACATTCACCGGGGAGCCCCAAGGCACCTGCCTAGTTATCACTTAATTAACCTTGAGGTTAACTTGTCAGTAGGTGTGTGCAGTTTCCCTGAGAAAGAGAGCCTCTGTGTGTGTGCGTGCATGCATTGGTGTGAGAGAGACAGACAGATGACAGAGAAGAATGGCTTGGTGGAGGCCTGTGGTCAAATAGGTTTCCCAAATTGTTTTGAGTGTTGCTTGATTTTCTCCCTCTGTTTAATACCCATTTTTCCTCAGAACCACAGTGTTTGGGTTTGGTTGTCTGCTGTAGCAGGCCTCCGTGGAGAACGTTCCTGCCTCAGCCAAGGAAGGTGCTTATTCTCCTGCCCTTAGAATAAATTTACTTCCTACATGCCCTCAGGGGAAATGATGAAATTGTTCTGAGACTGTTTGGAAGTGACTGTCAGTTTTTAAAACGTTCTTTATAATGTATTCATTTAAGATGAATTCACAGTCTGTCATTGACTTCTAATTTGATCATTCCTGAAGCTCTTGAATTTTCCAGACTTGACCTAGGAAAGAAAAAAATTTTCTTCTGCATTTAAAGAAATCGTTTTAGGAGTTAAAACTTATGAGTGCGACGTTAGCGTGAAGGCCTGGAGGGACAGCTTTCTTAGCTTCCTTGCTCCTTCTGACCTGGAGTCATCATTAAAGTCTCAGACAAACCTGGATAGAGAATTAATTCCTGCTCAGTGGTTAGCGGAGTATAAAGATCCCGAGAGAGTTGTGGGCGTAGGAGGAAAGCTCATCTGTGGACTTGTGATTTACTCAGGGGGGGCAGGAGAAGGAGATGACGGCAAAGCAGCTAAAACAGGGCCCTGCTCTTGATCAGTTCCTGGTGCACGTGTGTGCAAGTGTTTGCGTTGGCACGAGTGTGAGTGTGTCATTCATGTATTTGTGGGTGCATGTGAAAGGATTCCCTGGGAGGGTGCTTGAGTCTCCATCTCATCTTTGCTCGGTTCATGGTGGCCCCTTGTCTTAGTGGACCTGAGGCAGGACCTTCAGGGGAGTTTGCACTAGTTATTATTATTACTTGTACTTATCACTGAATCTTTCTACCGTCAACTTCTAATTCCCTATAATATGGTCCTTAGAGGACTGTCCCCCAAGTACGTGGGGCAGCCTCACTGCTCTGATGGGCAGCAGCCTCGCCAGCCTTCTGGGGCTCTATCAGACGGTGCTCCACTGTTAGTCATGGCCAGTTTTTTCGCAAGTGGGTGGTCAGGTCCATCTTCCTCGTCTGTCTCGTCTAGAAGCTCTGCTGAAAGCTGTCCAACATGGGGGACCCTGCTGGCCTTTGAAATACTGGTGGTATAACTTTCAGCATCACAGCCACACGCAGCTGTCACAATATGACCACTGACAGACAGGTGGTGTGGTTCCCTGACTGGAAACAAAACCAGGCCGTCCGGTGTGAGCCTGAATCTTAACCACTAGACTGGCCATCATCTGCATATAAACATGACGTAATGAATGCCATCTAAAAACAAAACGGAGACAAAGAAACCCTTCTTTGACCCTCCTCACCAGCTACCCCATAGCTCTGCTCCCTTGATAACAAAGCCCCTTCAGAGGGTTGCCCTACTCTCCTCCCATGTCTCACAAAGGTTCAAGCCTTGTGTCCCCACTGGGCACTGAAGCCTTCAAGGTCACCCATGGTGTCCATCTTTTCAGCCCACAGACCTCATCCACGCCCACAGGTCACTCCTGCCTAGAACCCTTTCTCCTCTGTGTGTAGAGACGACACACTGATGGCTCTTTCCCAGTGTCTTGCTTCATCCTCCCCTTCCCAGCCTGGTTTTGAATGATGCGGTGATATTTTTTAATCCCTTCTGCAATTCAGAAATTTGATGAGTTTTGATTAAATGTTCCTTATTTGCTGGAATATATTGGGTTCTTCTGAGAAATTGTTCTCTCTTTTTCAGTAAAGATCAAATTCAGTTTGATCTTTAAATAAATAAAAGTAAAAAATAACATATTGACCAGATAGTTTCTGTTATACCAGTTTCTTCATTAACGTTTATCCAAAAGACCCCCATCAAATCCTCCTAATTAAGGTTGCAGATAAAATACAGCACAGCCAGTTAAATTTGGATTTCAGATAAATGAGGAATAATTTTTTTAGTATAAGTATGTCCCAAATATGCATGAGATATACTTAAAAATTCTTTGTTGTTTATCTGAAATTCACATTCAACCAGGCATCCTGTATTTTTATCTGCTAAATCTGGCCACCCTGTTCCAAAATCAGACATCAGTTCTCCCAGTCATTATTGTTACTGGTCCCTTGTGTTCTCTGACGCTAGAGGGCTTTGATTCACATGAGGCTTGTTCCCTGGGGGCATCTCCCACTGTGATTGCTGCCTCATACATATTAGAATTCCTCTTTCTAGACAAAGTGTATAACTAGCCTCTTGATTCCTCATTGTGAGATATGCACTTCTGTGGCCGGACTGACCAGAGCCTTCCTGGACACGTGTTGGGTGTGCGGTTCCTGCCAGCTTTTAGGCGAGGTGCACCTCCCATCGCAGCCCGCAGGTTGAGATCATTTGCAGGAGGTGGGACAGGATGGTGTTGTGGTGCAGTTTAAGATGGAGAAGCATGGGTTGAGCTAAAGGAATCCTCTAGTGCATGATGCGGAGGCACAGGAGAGCCTGAGGTCTGCGTGGTCGGAACTCAGCCTGCAGGAAAAGAAAGGGTCCACCAGGTCATCTTTTGTGCACCAGCATATTGCATTTTTAATTATATGGCCAATAGTGTCACGAGGAGTTAGGATCATGAAAAACACAGGTCTGTGAAAGCTACCTTCCTTCCAGACTGGCCTGCTCATTCACGTTTTTTTTTTTGTTGTCTTTTGGGTTGTTTTTTTAAGATTTTATTTTTTTCCTTTCTCTCCCCAAAGCCCGCTGGTACATAGTTGTATATTCTTAGTTGTGGATCCCTCCAGTTGTGGCATGTGGGACGCCACCTCAGCATGGCTTGATGAGCAGTGCCATGTCTGTGCCCAGGATCCAAACTGGTGAAACCCTGGGCCACCACAGCAGAGCGTATGAACTTAACCACTCAGCCAGGGGGCCAGCCCCTCGTTCACATTTTATCTTCATATCCTTATAAGTTCTTCTCTCACTGTTGACAAAATAACCACCATGACAAAATCCTCAGATTCCATTTTGTTGTAGAATCTTAGTGTTTTTCATTTATCAATGTAAATCCAAGGACCATTTCATAAGTTTTTGCATGTGGCTGTTATATGTAAGTCAATCTGTCATTAAAATGAAAATTATTTTAAAAGAAATGAATCCTAGATAGTTTTCCCTTGAAGTGAAGCATCTTTTTGGTTAAATAACTTACTCTTTTAGAGCCCTTTTTGTGGAGAAAGAGCTTACGCCTCAGCAGATGGGGACAGAGCTTAGGGCTGAGAGTGTGACACAGGTCACAAAATGATGGCTCAGATTCTGCCTTGTTTGGCTTTATTCATGGTCTGCATGTTGAAGTTACATGCAACTTTCTCCTTCACCTCATTCTTCTCTACCATTTCACAGGAGAACTACAAGCTAAAGAAAAAGGCCTGCCAATATTTTAAGTGGCGTTCTCTTTCATTATTGTATGCTGGAATGTTCTGCCAAAGGGACCAAAGAATTAACAAGCTCAGAAACAAAACCCAGAGGGGCAGCTGGACTGATGGGCCTCCAGAGAGAATCCCACGAGAAGGACACAACTTGCTCTATGTAGCAGTCCCACTGAGGACCTGGTCCTAGTGATGAGGAAAGATCAGAGAACCCCAAAATGATGTCTAAATGATTTGAACTTTTTTTAATTTTAGTAAAATACGGATTCATAGAATTTACCATTTTAACCACTTTTCAGCATAGAATTCAATGGCGTTAAGTACATTCACATTGTTCACATTGCAACCATCACTGCCATCATCCCCAGAAGTGTCCTATCTTCCCAAACTGAAGTTCTGTCCCCATTAACACTGACGCCCCATCCTCCTCCCCCAGCCCCTGGCAACCACCACTCTACCTCTGTCTCTATGAATCTGACCACCTAAGTATCTCAGGAGTGGAAACATACAGTGTTTGTCCTTTTGTAATTGGCTTATTTCACTGAGCATAATATTCTTAATGTCCATCCATGTCTTAACGTGTGTCAAAATTTCCTTTTTTAAGGCTGAATAATGTTCCATTTTATGCATATACCACATTTTGTTTTTCCATTCACCCATTGATGAACACTTGGGTTGTTTCCACCTTTTGGCTATTGTGAGTAGTAATGCTGCTATGAACATGGGTGTACAAATATCTCTTCTGGACCCCGCTTTCAGTTCTTTTGGGTATATCCCCAGAAGTGGGATTGCTAGCTCATATGATAGTTGTATTTTTAATTTTTTGAGGAACCTCCATAGTGCTTTCCATGGCAGCTGCACTATTTTACATTCCCACCAGCAGTGCACAAGGATTCCAAATCCTATGCATCCTTACCAACACTTGTAGTTTTCTGTTATTTTGGTAGCAGCCATCCTCATGGGTATGAGGTGCTATCTCCTTGTAGTTTTGATTTGCATTTCCCTGATGACTAGTGATGTTGAGTGTCTTTTCATGTGCTTCTGGGTCATTTATACATCTTCTTTGGAGAAATGCCTATTCAGGCCCATTGCCCATGTTTTACTCGGGTTGCCTGGTTGTTGTTGGGTTATGGGAGTTCTCTGTATATTCTGGATATTAACTCCTGATCAGAGGTATGACCTGCAGATATTTCTCCCATTTGTGTGCTACCTTTTCACTCTGTGCACTTTGTCCTTTGAGGTTCATAAGGTTTTAATTTTGATGTACTCCAATTTATCCATTGTTGGCTTTTGCTGCCTGTGCTTTTGGTGTCATATCTGAGAAATTTTTGCCAAATCCGATGTCATGAATCTTCCCTGTTTTCCCCTAACATTTTTACAGTTATAGCTCTTACCTTTAGATTTTTGATCCATTTTGAGTTAAACTATTTTAAATGGTATTTTTAAAAGGCAGGGGTGTATTCTTTGAAAAAGTCAATGTCATGCTCTTCCTCGGCGCTCCCTACGGAGGTGGCAGCCATCTACTTGGCATCATGGCTGCCCTCAGACCCCTTGTGAAGCCCAAGATCATCAAAAAGAGGACCAAGAAGTTCATTTGGCACCAGTCAGACCGATATGTCAAAATTAAGCGTAACTGGCGGAAACCCAGAGGCATTGACAATAGGGTGCGCAGAAGATTCAAGGGCCAGATCTTGATGCCCAACATTGGTCATGGGAGCAATAAGAAATGAAGCACATGCTGCCCAGTGTCTTCCAGAAGTTCCTGGTCCACAATGTCAAGGGGCTTGAAGTGCTGGTGATGTGCAACAAATCGTACTGTGCTGAGATTGCTCACAACGTCTCCTCCAAGAACCACAAAGCCATCGTGGAGAAAGCAGCCCAGCTGGCCATCAGAATCACCAATCCCAATGCCAGGCTGCACAGTGAAGAAAACGAATAGATGACAGCTCATGTGTGCATTGTATTTGTGTTAATAAAACCATGAAACTCTGCAAAAAAAAAAAAAAAGAAAAGAAAAAGTCAATGTCACAAAGACAAAAAAGTCTTTGGAAATGGTCCTCATTAATGGAAGCAAGAGAGATGTGGCAGCCAGATGCAAACCTGATGCTCAGCTGGCTTCTGTACTTGAGGAGGGTGCTGTAAAGGCCGTTATTGGCTAGTGGACACAATGGAAATATGGATGTAGATTAAAGTGTCTATCAATGTTAAGTTCCTAAAGTTGATAACTGCTCTGTGGTTATGTAAGAGAACATCCCTCCTCTTAGGAAATGCCCATTGAAATCCTTGCATGTAGAGGGTCATGATGGATTCAGCTCATCCTCAAATGGTTCAGAAAAAATTGTGTGTGAGACAGAGAGAGCACAAATGGCAAAGCAGATGGAGTGAGACATTAACAACAAGCGAATCTGGGTCAGGGATATTACAAGTGTTCTTTGTACTATTTTCATTTTTGTAAGTTTTCTATAATTTCAAAATTATTTTTCTTGTTTTTTTGTTGTGGTGGGTTTTTTTGTTTTTGAGGAAGATTAGCCCTGAGCTAACATCTGCTGCCAATCCTCCTCTTTTTGCTGAGGAAAACTGGCCCTGAGCTAACATCTGTACCCATCTTCCTCTACTTTATATGTGGGATGCCTACCACAGCATGGCTTGCCAAGCGGTGCCCTGTCTGCACCCGGGATCCAAACTGGCGAACCCCAGGCTGCCGAAACGGAACATGTGAACTTAACCGCTGTGCCACCACTCTGGCCCCTTTCAGAATTACTTTTTTTTTTTTAAGGATTGGCACCTGGGCTAACAACTGTTGCCAATCTTTTTTTTTTTTTTCCTGCTTTATTTCCCTAACCCCCTCCACCCCCCCTCCCCCCCATCCCCCGGTACATAGTTGTATATCTTAGTTGCAGGTCCTTCTAGTTGTGGGATGTGGGATGCCACCTCAACGTGGCCTGACGAGCGGTGCCATGTCTGCGCCCAGGATCCGAACCCTGGGCCACCGCAGCAGAGCGCGTGAACTTAACCACTCGGCCACTGAGCCGGCCCCTACTTTTGAATAGAAATTTAGTTAAAAGAACAATGTTTATAAATGTATCACATCTAGAAATTATTTTTCATGTCTTTCTGTTCTCACTCAAAAAGAGAAAAGCGGTCTACGTTGGTTAAGACCTTATGGTGGGAAGTAACAGAAACCAGTTAGAACTATTTTGGCAGACACAATTGATGTAGAAGGGGAGAGAGGTATCTGACGGAATCTGAAGGTAGAAATGAGCCTACTGTCAGGAGGGACTAGAAGCAAAATCCAGGAGAGCCTCAGGAACTTTTTGTCACCCTGGCTCTTCTCTGTACTTGGTCTGTCCAAAATTCCCCACAGGTTGGTCCACTCTGTTTGTATTCAGTCCACCTGGGAGGATATGCCAGCCCGCATTGCCACAAGCCAGCATATCCTTGCCACAAGTCCATGTGCCTGGGACATGAGCTTGGCCACCCAGTGGCAGGACACTTGACCCTCCAGGAGGCCCATGTGGATGTGCACAGTGACATCCTTCCCAAGAGGACAGTGTGGGAAGGGGTTGGGGAGTGACAGTAAGTGAGATACCTGACAGACAAAGGGCCTCCCCAGGAGATCAAGGTCAGCATGGACAGTGATGAGTCAAGTGGAGAGCATACAGCCTCGACAAGATGTGACAAGAGGGGCTTCACCTTGTGGTCTTCCTCCCAAACCCATAATCCCAGTCTAGCCATCAGAAAACATCAGATAAATCCCAGCTGAGGGGCATCCTACAAAACACCTCGCCAGATCCCCTCAAAACTGTCAAGGTCATCACAAACAGAACAAGTGAGAAACTGCCACAGCCCAGAGGAGCTGAGGAGACCTGACCACTGAATGTCATGCGAGATGCAGAAGAAGGTCATCAGAAAGCTTCAGAAATACGCCTGACATTTGGACTGGAATTAACAATAACATCTGTTTTGGCTCATTGACTGTAACAAGCATATCATACTAACAGAAGGTGTTTGTGTGCAATAAGATAGTGGTTATTGCCAGGGAGATAAGAAGTCTACACTGTCTGTTCAGATTTTCTGTGAATCTAAAACTGTTCTCAAAATAAAGTCTAGAGGCATACCTGGTTTTACTGTGCTTCGCTTTATTGTGCTTTGCAGATACTATGTTTTTTACAGATTGAAGGTTTGTGGCAACTCTGCATCAAGCAAGTCTATTGGCGCCATTTTCCAACAGCATTTGCTAACTTCGTGTCTCTGTATCACATTTTAGTAATTCTCACAATATTTCAGAGTGTTTCCTTATTATTATATTTGTTGTGGTGATCTGTTATCACTGATCTTTGATGTCACTATTGTTATTGTTTTGGGGTACCACAAACCGCACCCATATAAGATGGAGAACTTAATCGATAAATGTTGTGTGTTCTTGACTGCTCCACCGACCAGCCATTCCCCCAGCTCTCTCTCTCCTTAGACCTCCCTATTCCAGCACACAACAATATTGGAACTAGGCCACTGAATAACCCTACAATCACCTCTAAGTGTTCGAGTGAAGGGAAGAGTCACATGTCTCTCAGTTTAAGTCAAAAGTTAGAAATGATTAAGTATGATGAAGACAGCATGTCAAAAGACGACATAGGCCAAAAGCTAGGCCTCTTGTGCCAAACAATTAGCCAAGTTGTGAATGCAAAGGAAAAGTTCTGGAAGGAAATTAAAAGTCCTACTCCAGTGAACACACTAATGATAAGGAAGTGAAGCAGCTTATTGCTGATATGGAGAAAGTTTTAGTGGTTTGGATAGAAGATCAAACATTCCCTTAAGCCACAGCACTCTCTCAAGCCACAGCCTAATCCAGAGCAAGGCCCTAACTCTCTTCAATTCTGTGAAGGCTGAGGGAGGTGAGGAAGCTGCAGAAGAAAAGTCTGAAGCTAGCAGAAGCTCGTTCATGAGGTTTAAGGAAAGAAGCCATCTCCATAACATAAAAGTGCAGGTGAAGCAGCAAGTGCTGACGGAGAAGCTGCAGCAAGTTCTCCAGAAGGTCTAGCTGAGATAACCAGTGAAGGTGGTGACAGTAAACAGCAGATTTTCAATGTAGATGAAACAGCCTTATATTGGAAGAAGATGCCATCTAGGACTCTCATAGCTAGAGAGGAGAAGTCAATGTCAGGCTTCAAAGGACAGGCTGATTCTCTTTTTCAGGGGCTAATGCATTTGGTGACTTTCAATTGAAGCCAATGCTCATTTACTATTCTGAAAATCCCAGGGCCCTTAAGAATTATGCTAAGTGACTCTTCCTGTGCTCTGTAAATAGAACAGCAAAGCCTAGGTTACAGCACATCTCTTTACAACATGGCTTACTGAACATTCCAGGCTCTCTGTTAAGACTTACTGCTCAGAAAAAAAGATTCCTTTCAAAATATTGCTGCTCGTTGACAATGCACCTGGTCATCCAAGAGCTCTGATGGAGATGTACGACGAGATTAATGTTGTTTAATGCCTGCTAACACAACATCCATTCTGCAGCCCATGGATGAAGGAGTCATTTCGACTTTCAAGTCTGATTATTTAATAAATACATTTCATTAAGGCTACAGCTGCCATACATAGTGATTCCTCTGATGGATCTGGGCAAAGCAAATTGAAAACCTTCTGTTGAAAGAATTCACCATTTAGATACCATTAAGAACATTTGTAATTCATGGGAAGAGGTCAAAATATCAACATAAACAGGAGTTTGGGAGAAGTTGATTCCAGCCCTCATGGATGACTTTGAGGGTTCAAGACTTCAGTGGAGGAAGTAACTGTAGATGTGGTGGAAACAGTAAGAGAATTAGAATTAGAAGTGGAGCCTCAAGATGTGACTGAATGATAAAACTTTAATGGATGAGGAGTTGCTTCTTACAGATGAGCAATGAAAGTGGTTTCTCGAGATGGAATTTACTCTGGTGAAGATGCTGTGAAGACTTGAAATGACAACAAAGGACTTGGAATATCACGTAAACCTAGTTGACAGAGCACTGGAGGGTTTGAGGGGATTGACTCCAGTTTTGAAAGAAGTTCTGCTGGAACTTCTCAAAATGCTCTCAAACAGCATCGCATGCTGCAGAGACACTGTTCACGAAAGGACGAGTCAATGGATGCGGCAAACTTCGTTGTTGTCTTATTTTAAGAAATTACCGGGGCCGGCCTGGTGGTGCAGCGGTTATGTGCACACATTCCGCTTTGGTGGCCCGGGATTTGTTGGTTCAGATCTCAGGTGCAGACATGGTACCGCTTGGCAAGCCATGCTGTGGTAGGCGTCCCACATATAAAATAGAGAAGGATGGGCACAGACGTTAGCTCAGGGCCAGTCTTCCTCAGCAAAAAGAGGAGGATTGGCAGCAGATGTTAGCTCAGGACTAATCTTACTCAAAAAAAAAAAAATTACCACAGCCACCCCAAGCCTCAGCAACCACCACCCTGATCAGTCAGCACCATCAGCACCGAGACAAGACTGTCCACCAGCAAAAAGATTGACTCACTGAAGTCTCAGATTGATGGTGAGCATATTTAACAATAAAGTATTTTTTAGTTAATGTATGTAATTTTTTTTAGACATAATGCTATTGTATACTTTATAGACTACAGTATAGTGTAAACATAACTTTCGCACATACTGGAAACCCAAAAAGTTCATGTGACTCACTTTATTGAGATATTTGCTTTATTGCAGTGGTCTGGAACCAAACCCACAATATCTTGAAAGTATGCTTGTATTGATTAAAAGAAAAAGCCAAGAAGGTCTGAAAAACTAAAATTTTTCCTGAATGTAATGCAAATTAATTTGCCATCAAAACCTTGTGAATGGACATGAAGCTTAAACAATTTATCCCCATATTGCTGCAGAAATATTAATGCGTTTGAGACCTCAGGTAAAGTGGGATCCTTCCTCTGGATTAGCACTCAGAAATCTGAAACCCATCTGGCCCCAGGTCTTGGATGGGAGCCTGTGGGCACCTACAGAAGACTAAAATAAGGAGAAGGTGGTGTGGGCCATCCTGGGTGGCCCGCATGCCCAGTCAGGGTGTCTACTAACAGATTCCAACAGGAGGGACAGGACACAGAACTCCTTTCCATCTGAGGGAAGGACAAGGAGAAAAGACTAACAAAAGCCTGGATTTGGGGGGGGGGGGGTGCAAAACATGTTAGATCTGTGATTTTATAGGAGAAAAGGCACCAGTGTGCGCAGCTATTTCTATTTATATGGTGCTGTTGTGTTGGATGAAATGCTCTTCCAGTCTGCCTCTCAGCATTTGTTTCAGGGTGATTTCACTTGGTTTTAGACTTTCATGACAGACCCAGCGCTGCTGCCCACCTGTCACCAGCAGCTCTTACTAAGTGCTGATTCCAGGGGAGAGCCAGCAATGCTCCTAGGTGTGTTTGTTGTTTTGTTGGTTTGGGGCGTGGAAGTGACGTTTAAGTCGTGGTTTTTTCCTTGTGCTTCTAATATCCTCTCTCACTGCTTCACTAGGAGCAAAGGAAATAGCAAGATGTTCAAGCTACACTTTGACAGTAAAACTTGTCTAATTCTTCATCTTCTGTCTTTGCCTTAGCTGCCAGGAAACTGAGAACTAAATTCAGTCCCAGCACCTGGATTAACTAACCTAAGGTTTTGGAATATGCAAATACATCCCATCTTTTGGGATTTCCCTTCCATCTTTTGGGATTTCCCTTCCATCTTTTGGGATTTTTAAAAACTTGTTGTTCACATGGTATTATTATATTAGGTCTTCTAGATGCTTCAGATAATTTTTGGAAGAAGATGTAGTTTGTTAAAATCTCGGGGGGTAAGGTGGGTGAAATGAGTGAAAGGGGTCAAAAGCTACAAGCTTCCAGTTATAGAATAAATAAGTCCGGAGGATGTAATGTACAGCATGGTGACTGCAGTTGATAATACTGTATCATATATGTGAAAGTTGCTAAGAGGGTAGATCCTAAAAGTTCTCATCACAAGAAAAAAATTTGTAACTATGTAATGTGATGGATGGTAACTAGACATTATTGTGATCATTTCATGATTTATACAAATATCTAATCTTTATGTTGTGTACCTGAAACTAATATAATCTGTTTGTCATTTATCTCAATTTTTAAAAAAAAGAAGAAAAAAAGAATGAGAATAGAAGCAGTGGAAACCAAATCCTTGGAGGATGGGCAGTGGGAGACCACTGCTGGGTGGGATCTGAGGAGGCTGTGGCAGCGTGAAGGAGGGGGCTGACCTTTCTCTGGGGAGCAGCCTCCTCTCCCTCTCCCCTGCCTGCCCAGCCCCTCGGACTGGAACCTCAGGTAGCCGTCTGTCCTACTAGAGTTAATAAATACGAAAATCCATAGAGCAGTGGCTGGCTCAGAGTTAGCACTGAATAAGTGTTTGCTGCTCTTTGCCAAAAAAAAAAAAAAAAAAAAAAGAGGAAGAAAGACAATGTGTTCAGCTGCAGCAGCAGTGAAGAGCTTTAAGTGGTATACCTGTTTAGCTTTGTAATTATTGAACAAGTGCTTCTGCTCAGAGTTTCAATACAGGCTCTTTGTAGTCACTGGGCTGATGTTATCTGTGCAGTTATCTGGGAACTGAGGTCTTACGTTGAGAGAGAAAAAACCAAAATGAGTATCTTCCCTGAAGGAATAAATGTCCTCTCCCTCCTGGAGTGCACTGTCCTGCCTCTGCTGCTCAGGGACGAGTGAAGCTGCTCACCAGGGGACATTCTCTGGAGCCCTCCCCAGCTCCCTCACCCATTGCCGGCACGCTGGACGTGCACGACTACGCCATAATAAACACTCATAATAGAGAAAGCAGTCTCCGCTGGCTTTTGAGCAGCGCATCTAGGTTGCTGGGCTGCGCAGAAGCTGTTTTGCACAAGCCGGTCACTAGGGGCCTGTCCCCTCCTCTGGTGCAATGCCACACCAGCATCTGGTGGAACTGCGTGGTTGTCTCAATCGAAGGCACAGATGACACTCATCCTCCAGGTCACGAACGACCACCAGGGGTGGCCAGGGCTGGGCATCCAGTGGGTGGCGGATGGGCACCCCTTGCCCTCTTGGCCGTCTCCATCATGACGCACCCATAGCGTTTGTTGTCCATCATTCTGACATTGCCAGCTTCTGGCAGTAGCTGTGGGAAATGCCAACACTCTTGCTGGGGCAGATCGTGTGATTCCCCAATTGTTACCTGTCTCCAGAGCCGGTGGTGTGACGGACACTCTGGGAGCGGTGAAAGTGGGCCGTGCGGGCAGCGTCAGCAAGCAGGCCCAGCCCCGGGGAGGCGAGAGCCCTCGTCTCCTTTGGTGAGAGTTGCCAGGGACAGACGGGTGTCGGGTGGGCAAGGGGGGAGGGCCCCGGAGAGGAGTGAGGTGGTAGTGGCCCCCTCTCGTGCGAGGCCACATGAAGTAGGGAGGGGACGGAACCCTTGGCAGGAAGACCTCTTGTGGTGCCGCGTCTCTACCTGCCGTGTTGCTCTGACGGCTGCAGCCTTTCAAGGTGAAATTCGGGCCAGCGTGAGAGCAGGTCAAGGACAGCACAGGTGAGGGCTTTACCCTGCCTGCCAGTCTCCCCACCGCAACTCGCCATCTCGCCCTCTCGCCTTTTCTAGTGAAAACCCAAACGTCAAGTGCAGTGAAAGCCTGGGTCGGAAACACGTTTTTGATGTCCAGGATTTTGATGTGAAGTACTTGAACCCGTCGGGGATGAGGGCCAATCCAGTCAAGGCCTGAGTGCTGACTCAGACGCGGGCGGGGCTGGAGCGCTGGCTGGGTGAGGAGCCCGGACCTGGGGCCTGGGCGCCGTTTGAGGCGGACTGCTGCCCGGGGCGCCCTCCTGGGGGCTCTAGGGGCGCCGGGCGGGGGCTGGTGGCCCCGGCGCCTCCGCCCAAGCACAGTCCTCCCGTGGTCACCCCGACTCAGCAGGCCTCCGCCGCTCCACTGGAGCCCCTGCCGGTCCAGGTCCCGCGTCAATGCGGGGCGGAGCCACGCCACCCCCGGAAAAGCGGCGAGTGGGCTTGGGCGTCCCTTCTCTGCCGCTGCAGCCCCGCCACGTGCAGTGTGGCCTCCCGCCCTCCCCGGCTCCGCATTCGCGGCTGTGCGCCCGCAGGCTTCGCTCGGCCGAGCTTCCACCCGGTTCTCCAAGTCCTTCCGCCGCCGTGTGCTGCAAATGTGTCTCCCGGTGTTTTCGGGAGAGACGTCTTTGCCTTTCTCTTTAGGGGGTGTTCTTTTTCTTTCTGTTCTTTGGTATTTTTCTTTTCACGTGAATGAAGAGCAGTCTTACGTGGCATTTGCTAACAGGATCTTAGCCTTTTCATTCAGGACCCACCCTGAGTGGTGAGTGACTCCAGCACCCATTCTTGCTCTCATACTGACCAGAAAAGACATTCTTCCCCTTTTTTTAGGTTTGCCCTCCACCCTTGCCCCGGGTCCCCTCACTGGCGCCCGATGGCAGGGCCGGAGACCGAGAAGAAATTCTTAACGGTAGAGCCTCCTCGTTTTCCACATTTCAGATAAGATGAGATCTCCAGCTGAGATTCTGCCTGCCTTCCTTGGAGGCCAGGGGTTATCAAGGAAGAACAAGAGACAAGACAAACTCTGAAGGCAGGAGGGCAGAGGAGGCTGCTGGTCAGAGGCAGACGCCGGGCAGTGTGGCGTGGCCTGGAGCCACAGTCCCTGTCGCAGACAGTGGCTTGTCTCGTCCCCTGTCGGCCGGGCACAGGCCAAGGCAGAAGCCCGCGGGCGGAAGAGAAGGAAAGACCCAAGTCATCCCGGGACCCCAGAGACGTTTGCCCCTGATTTCCTTGTGTCATCAGTTACACCAGGGTGCCCTCTCTGAAGTCACCCCAGTCGTAATACCTTGGACAGAGCAGCCTGGCACATCCAAAAAGCATGGCAGGGGTTCCTGACTTCCTCAAACAGCGATGACTCTGAGTGGACGCCCGCAGAGAGGAAGCTTGTCCAAAACAGCCCTCCTTTTTGGCTAAGAGTTTTGCTCCCTGGCCTGGTGGTCTGGCCTTTACAGGATGCCCAAGCTGGCCACTGGCCAGCTGCCCAGCCCCCAGAGAGTAGCCCCTCTATGTGGAGGCCAGGCCGTGCAGCAGGGACCCATGCTCAGCCAGCTGATCTCTCTGGCCCCTTCTCTTTCATTCTTTCGCTCCTTCCTCACCCCTGCCCCTCGTAATCTTCCCAACCAGTTTGGCCTCGTTTCCTTATTGCTTTCTCCATCTGTAGCAAATTGACAGTATCCAGAATCCCCAGTTGGCCAGCCAGCCATTGGACACAGGCTTACCGTACCTGAGTGCTCACATCAGCCTCATTCAGTCCAGCATCACGATCCCAGCCTCCAGACCCGGCAGGCTATCATTGCATCATTAGCAGCATTGATATTTCCTGCGAACACCACGTTCTCTAACTGTCCCAGCTTCTTGAATGTTTGCTGTTACGGACAGAGTTCCACAGGTTCGGAGTTGTGTTCAAATGGCAGTTGTTAAGAGTAACCCACCCTAAATTAGCATGCTGCTACCTGGGTCCTAAGAGTTTTCTTTTAATTCTGTATTAATGCAACCAGGAATTTACTTATTTATTTTAAGTTTTATTGAGGTCATAATGGTTTATAACATTGTGCAATTTCAGGTGTACATTATTATTTATCAGTTTCTGTATAGACTGCATCATGCGCACCACCAGTATTCTAATTTTTATCACCATATATATGTGCCCCTTTACCCCTTTTCCCCACCTCCCAACCCCCTTCCCCTCTAACTACTAATCTGTTCTCTTTGTCCATGTGTTTATCTTCTACATATGAGTGAATTCATGTGGAGTTTGTCTTTCTTTGGCTTATTTCTCTTAACATAATACCCTCAAGGTCCATCCATGTTGTTGTGAATAGGACGATTTTGTCTTTTTTTATGGCTGAATAGTATTCCATGGTATATATACCACATCTTCTTTATCCATTCATCAGTTGATGGGCACTTGGGTTGGTTCTATGTCTTGACTATTGTGAATAGTGTTGCAATGAACATAGAGGGGTATAAATCTCTTTGGATTGTTGATTTCAAGTTGTTTGGATAAATACCCAGCAGTGGGACAGCTGGATCATACGATATTTCTATTTTTAATTTATTGATAAATCTCCATACTGTTTTCCATAGTGGCTGCACCAGCTTGCATTCCCACCAGCAGTGTATGAGGGTTCCCTTTTCTCCACATCCTCTCCAACATTTGTTATTTTTTGTCTTGATGATTACAGCTATTCTGACTCAGTGTAGTTTTGATTTGCATTAGCGATGATTGATTAGCGATGTTGAACATCTTTTCATGTGCCTATTGGCTATCTGTATATCTTCTTTGGAAAAATGTCTATTCATATCCTCTGCCCATTTTTTCCCGGGTTGTTTGTTTTGTTGTTGTTGAGTTGTTTGAGTTCTTTATATATTTTGGAAATTAACCCATGTCAGATAAATGATTTACAAATATTTTCTCCCAGTTGGTGCGTTGTCTTTTCATTTTGTTCATGATTTCCTTCACCTTGCAGAAGCTTTTTAGTCTGACATAGTCCCATTTGTTAATTTTTTCTTTTGTTTCCCTCGTCTTAGTAGACATGGTATTCGAAAAGATGTAATGCAGCCAGGAATTTACATTTGAGGTTAACATCATTAAGCCTTTTGGCATATTCTGGAACAGTTGAAGAAGTGTTAAGACCTGGGTTGTTTCTCCTTGATCACCCTCATCTCCTGCTGTCAGCATCAAGGCCTTCCTTAAGACACATACCAGAGATTTTAGTGGTTATCATTTGATCCACAGTTGCTGCAGGAAGTTCTTCTCCCTCAAGTTACTGCTGCAGCAACTTGGGTGCCCTCCCTCCCTCCCCCTCCAGGATTTCCCCCAACTTTCTCCTCCTTAAGATAAGATGTCAGTCCTGCCCTTTCTGCTGTTTCGTGATTCGCCTGTGGCAGGCTGCTTTTGTCTATGCAGCAGGAGACACCACCAAAGGCTCCTCGGGAGGCAGGGAGTCCTTTTCACTGCTGAGAGCCCTTGTCAGATGCCTGAGGACCCCCGCACACACCCAGCGCCCTGGTTGGCACCTCCCTGTGTCTGCCTCAGGCTAGCACTGCTGTCCACATCCTGGAAGTTCTTCCTGTGGAGCACCCCTCCTCTCCTCAGCAGCACTGGGTCGTGGGGGACAGAGGAAAGGCCTCTCACAACCCCATTCCCAGAGCCCAACTGCCTGCTGATGGCCGTTCTGTTCCGTAGCCTTCAAGCATTAGAGTGCTTTCTCCTTCACTTCATTTTCTTTGGCTAAAACTGCCTTTCAGACAAATGAGCAGCATCATAGTCTTATAGTAACATGGTGGAAATGTTAAACCAGGAGGAGGCCATAAAATATTGAAAATAATGCAGCTAGGGAAGAACTTAGTTAGCTCTGGTTGTGACCAACGCCAAGGTCCTCCGCAGTTCTTAAGATTAAATTACTATTAAATATTTTTTACATTGAAAAGGGTTTCTTTTTTGAAGGCAGGTTTTGCTGTCTGAATCGGCCAGTCCTGTCCTCACTCGGCTCAGATCGCCTGGTTTATAAAGCAGATTCTGTGCTGCTGTGAATCGGGGCCCTGCCTGTGGCCAGCAGAGGGGCAGGGCTGCGTGTGCTCTGGGACTAGGCATCGCTGTCACCAGGGGTTGGCAGCTCTTTCAGGGATGTGGGTTGATCCCTGTTCTTTTCTTTTTCTGCAAGTGCTCAGTGGAGTCCTCGGTACTTTAAATGCAAAATCATTTTCCCAGTGATTCTGCAGGTTTGGTGAGTGGACTCACCTCCGTTCCCTGCAGCCTGCGCAGAGGCTCCCACCACTGCCCACCAGAGCACAGCTGTGCTCTGCTATGACTGCTTTTTCTTTGACTTCTAAACTATCTAAACTACCCCACCCTCAGCATTGATGTTCCCTGCCTACGTGAGGAGCACTGACCAAGTGCTGAATGTGGAGGAGAGGAGAGGGGCACAGACACACTCAGTAATATCTCCTGTTTCTCTTTGTAGAGTCCGTTTAGTAGAAAGAGGATCTCCTCATAGCCTGCCCCTGATGGAGTCAGGAAAAGTAAGTATTAAAGGAAGAATATGCATTTCTATACAAGTGTGAGTCTCGTTGTATGGGCTTTGAAATTTTAAGAAATGTATTTTATATTTTTTCCAAAAACTTTTCTTGAATGTAATGTATCAGGACTAGGTTTGGCCACGAGTACAGAAACTCAAAATATGAGTTAGTTTTTTTCTGTCTCTCACGTAAAAGAAACCATGAAACTACCAGGGGCCCTGGCACTTTCTGTCTTGTTCTGCTCTTCATGGCCTCCATTCCCAAGGGTGCCTCAGGGTCTAAAGTGGCTGCTCCAGCCCCAGCCATCATTTCCAATTCCAGCCAGCAGGAAGAGAAACTGAAAAAGAAGGAAACAAAAGGTGTAGACCTTAAGGAAGTTTCGTAAATTGCCTTACTCACACTTAAATACCATTGGCCAGAATTTAGTCACATGATCACACCTAGCTGAAAGGAAGGTTGGGAGCATCATATTGGTTCTGAATATCTATGGGCCTAGCTAAACATCAGGGTATCATTTACTATGGAAATAGACAAAGAACGGTTATCAGGGGACAACTAGTCGTTCCTGCCACAGTTGTTGTGGGGTTTTTGGGGGGTTTTTTTAAAAGATTTTATTTTTTTCCTTTTTCTCCCCAAAGCCCCCAGTACATAGTTGTGTATTCTTCGTTGTGGGTCCTTCTAGTTGTGGCATGTGGGACGCTGCCTCAGCGTGGTCTGATGAGCAGTGCCATGTCCATGCCCAGGATTCGAACCAACGAAACACTGGGCTGCCTCCAGTGGAGCACGCAAACTTAACCACTCGGCCACGGGGCCAGCCCCATGTTGTTGTGTTTTTTTATAGAATTAAAAGCAAGAGATGTATTTAAACGTAAATGAAGACTTCTTTTTTGGCCCCAAATGTCAGATCTCTTCTCCACTAGATATAATTCTGAAAGCATCTTATGTTGCTTTTGGACGTTTTATCATCTGTGTCTACACCACTGCCAATTAGAACTCTTGGTACTAAGTTGCTTCTAATGGTAGGAAACAGAACCTACCCCCTCACCCGAACTCAGTCTGGAGGACCGTCAGTCAGACAGAGAGCAGAGCTGCAGGGCACACTTCAGACGTAAGGGACAGGACAGCGTCCTGAGAGTTTTTACCACAGCGCAACCATACAATGTTAGATTACCTGAACCGAGACGACTGTGTTCTGAATTTCCAGAAGCAGCTCTTGCTTCCTCCCTTATGTGGTTTCAGTGGAATTCAGAATATTTCTAAGCTGAACTTCCACTAAGAAGATGCTTAATATCGACGCGATAATAAAAGGGGTTTACCAGCGTTCCAGCCGTAGCACAGCAGACTGCCCCAGCAGTGATACGCGGCTCTTGCTTCTTGCCTCACAAGAGCAGCTTTCCACTAAACCCTGTCGCCAAGCCTGCCTTGTTTCTGAGTCACACTCATCTCTGAAAGCTTCATCCCTGACGTCCTTAATCTAGTGCCTGCTGCCAGCATCACCCTTCCTTCGTGCTCACATGCCATGTGAGACATAGTATTAAGTATAACTGAGAAAAAGTGCATCAAAATAACTGAAAATTCCTATTTTGCAAGCATCAGGCTGTGCTCAATTATATCATTTATCACGTCTTTGTTCAAATTCTTAATTTTAAGATCACTTTCACATGGACTCTGTCATTGTAGTAATCATTACAGTGAAATGCGGTTGTTATGATGTAATTACATGATGCCACAGTCCATAAATTTGATTAAAGCTGTATTACTTTCTAAATGATTATTGAAAGGAAAACAGGCATGTGGCATGAAGGCCAAATCAAGGGTGACTGCGATGCAGTGTCTGTCTGTCTGTCTGTCCACCGACAAGAATGTTCTCTTTTCCCACGTAGATACTTCCGGGGGTTCGGATCATAATTGCCAATCCAGAAACAAAAGGACCATTGGGAGACTCACACCTGGGTGAGGTGAGTGCCGGGCCTCCACCCGGGTGAGGTGGGTGCAGGGTGTCCACGCGGGTGAGGCGGGTAGGGGCGTCCTCTGGGACACACGGTCCCCGAGACCCAGTCTGCCTTCCTGCTGCTCCCCCGTCTTCAGCACCAGTGGACAGGACCCCGTGTCGCCGACCCGCAGTCACATTCTGTGTAAAGCGAGGAAGTGCAGCTGACCAGCGGGAAGTAGCTCGAGATCAGCTTCATTGCTTAAATGAGCGTGTGGGAGTTGAGGGTTACGGAGCAGAATTTCCCTAAGGAAGTGCAATGGGTTCTCGTCCAAGAATTTACGAGAGTGCGAGCTTCGCGGAGGTGGACTGGCGGCCGCCGCGGGGCGGGCGCACAGGCGCTGGGAGAGCCCGGCCCGCCCTGCGTCGAGGTCCGGTGGCCCGCGGCTTTGCGCGCTGTCTGCGACGGGCGCCCTCTCCCTCGCTGCCGGCTGTGTCAGGACGGCGCCACTCCTCCTGAGGGACGCGCGGGGCTGTCACTCGTGCCGCCGCGCCCTCGGTCACGTGGGACGGTCAGGCGGAAGCGGTGAAGCTGTGGACGGGCCTGCCTGGGCGCTCCCGCAAACGCATTCGCGGCGCGAGGCTGGGCCGCAGAGCCCGCGCCTGGGGCGGTCGGCGCGTCGGGACCCTCCCCGGCCTCCCGTGGGCCGCGTCTCGCCGAGGCGGCTGTGTGAGGGAGCAGACGCAGTGCCCTCGCCTTGCCGGGCGCGCCTTCCTCCGCGCCCTCGGACGCCTGCGCGGCTCTGCAGGGCCTGTCGGGCAGCTGCATCCGGGCGCGCAGGACGCCTCCGACGCCGAGCGCGCCACGCGCCTTAAGCGACGTTAGACCGGAACAGCTCCGCCCAGGCCTCTGCGCACGCGCCCCGCGCTCGGGAAGCCCCGCCTCCTCCGGGTGCTGTGGCTGTGGACACGCAGCGGGCACGCAGGCGGGCTGTGAGGCGTCCCGCTCCTCGCGTCTCCCCGCGCTTCGCACAGCCCGCGTGCTTAGCACGTCCTTCTGCGCCAGCCCCACACACTCTCACGCACACCCATGCACACCCACACTCCCGTGCACACACCCATGCAGTCGCACTCTCCCACACACTCATGCACACTCACATTTCCCCACACTCCCGTGCACACAAGCACTCTCTCACACACACCCCCGCACACTCATACTCTCATGCACACCCCTGGGCACACACTCCCACACATGCACGCACCCACACACATACTCATATACTCTGCCACGCACCCGCACACTCCCACTCACTCCCACACTCCCTAACAGTCCCACACGTTCCTACACTCACACACACTCTTCCACACACACTCTCCCGCACACTCACTCCCACACTCCCACACACACTGCCCCTTCACACGTCGACACTTCCGTTTCCTGTTTTTTGACGATACATGCCGCCTTCCGTCTTACAGGTGGTTTTCTTTTGTGGTGTTTTATTGCAGTACATTTCTAAAAGTATGCAAACCAGGTGAAACGGAAAATTAAATCATAAAGCTTTTCAACATTTTTCCACATTGCTTTTTAGAAACAATCATTACGTTTGAATAAGCGCAAGGAAACTAGTAGAAATTGGACGTGCTGGTTTTTCAAACCCGCCGTTAACGTGCGCTAGCGGGTTCTTGTCGGGCGGCTCCGTGTTTGCCCCGCCGCAGGCTCGCTGTTCGGCGAACACGTGAACTCGGGCATCTGGGTCTCCCCCGAAACCCGAGCGCATCAGCAGCATCTTGTCTGTACCGTGCAGGGGCGCTTTCAGCGGCACTGGGATTTACTGGACGGTGGAAGCAGCTTCTTCCCTGGAGAGAGTCGCAAGCTAACTTACCCCGTCGTATTTTGCTTCCTTAACAGATCTGGGTTCACAGTGCCCACAACGCCAGTGGATATTTCACTATTTACGGAGATGAATCCCTCCAGTCAGATCACTTCAACTCGAGGTTAAGTTTTGGAGACACCCAGACAGTCTGGGCGCGCACGGGCTACCTGGGGTTCCTGCGGAGGACGGAGCTCACAGACGCCAACGGAGGTGAGCGTGGCGGGCGGCGGGGAGGCCAGGGGCCCTGGACATCCAGCTCCCATCTGGGGTTCGGGACCCCAGACCAGGAGAGCACGTCTGCGTGCTCGCCGCACACCAGCTGGACACAGCCAGGTGCGAAGGAGCAAGGTCGAACGCGAGTGTGTCCCCAGCTGAGCTGCGCTCACACCGTCCGAGCCAGGACAGTCGCCCGGGGCCGGGCCTCGTGTCCCGCCACCAGGAGCCCGCGGTCGCAGACCCGCCGCCGGAAACGGGCCCGTGCGGCCCGCGGGAAGGGGCGGTGCTGCGGGCGCAGCGAGGGTGGAGGCTGCTGCCCCCTCCTCTGCGGGGCTGGCGCCAGGCGGGGGATGCCCAGAGACAGAATGTCGAAGCCTGCTTGCTGTTCAGGTCTTTGCCGAGTCCCGGGTCCTTTCTCAGCTCCGTGGTTCCACTAAAATAGAAGCCGGGCTGCAGCGTTTCAGAGGACGGGAGAGGAGCTTTCTGGTGGGGTCCTGCCCCACACAAAGCCGGGAGACCTCAGGAAGGCTCCCCGACACACCTGCCCGGCGGGAGCTGTGCTCGCAGAGCTGAACCGCCATTGAATTTACGGAAAAGTACAAAAAAATTTGATGTCACGTTTGCAATTTGGGACAATCATGGGCTGTTTTATTTGGAGGTGCTCTCCGGGGTTCCCGTGAAGAACTGAGTTAGAGGTATAAGGTCGGTGGTATCCAGCACCCCCCAGGAGGTGGGGCGGTCTCTCCTGCGGGATCCCAGGGCCGGGCAGCCGGGGGTCCCTGCTGCGGTAATCGCTAGAAGCCGGCAAGTAAATTTCTGCATCTTGTCTGACTCGCACTGGAAAAGATTTATTTTCTGGTACTTTGTATGTCGATCACTTCTTTCAAATTTCCTCTGATATATTTGCTACTCTAAAGATTAAGGACACGTCTCCTTATTTTTAAGAAGAGATGGACTGACTGCATTTTGTCAGTATCCCAAGGTTTACACACTGATAGGAGTAAGTTTAGCGGCTGTGTGAGCTGAGGAAAGCTTTGTTCATGCACGTTATCAGAAACTACGCTTTTTTTTCCTGCTCAGACATGGAATAAGACAGTTGAGACCTCATGCGATGGAATCAGAGGGAGCTGGGTTTACTTTTGGCAGTGCTGTGTCCTCACCATGTGACTTGGGGAGAGCTCCATGAGATTTAGGCGCCTCTGCAGCCCCAGGACCCAGGCGGTGCTGAAGGGGCTGAGGGTGGTGGGATAATGTCTTTGATGAGTATGGAAGCTGATTGAGGTGTTGTCTCTCCGTGGCCTGGAGGCTTCAGGGATGTTACAGATGGTGGCCGGCACTCTAGGGCCACAGCGTTTTCCTTGAGCATCTCAGGCACGGAGCATCCCTGTGGGAGGGAAATATCCCTGACTTGTGACCCCTTTCTTTGCATCGCTTTCTCACTCTGAGTGGTTTTAATGCTTTTTTCTTGAAGCAGCTTGAGCAGCGTAACGGTGAAACTCACACACTTTTCCCATTCCCTGAGCAGAGCGCCACGATGCCCTGTACGTGGTAGGCGCCCTGGACGAAGCCATGGAGCTGCGGGGGATGCGCTATCACCCCATCGACATTGAAACCTCAGTGATCAGAGCCCACAAAAGCGTTACAGAATGGTGAGTGGTGGCAGGTGTTCCCAGACGAGCAGGACAGGGTTTGGGCAGCCTTGGGAGCCCGTGGAGTCGTGTGGAGGAGTCTCACCCTTAGCCTGTAGCCTTCCCTCCAGGTGTTGATAACTTAGCAGCAAGGGGCATTCCTGGGTGGACTCAATGTCTTGGGCACTTCCTGAGGGTGACGTACTAATGACTGGATAGCAGCTTCTAAAGAGCCAGGCTGTCGCTGTTCATTGGTTTTTAGTTTACAAAAGCATGATGTAGCTGATCATCAGGGAAATGCAAATCAAAACTACACTAAGATATCACCTTACACCAGTTAGAATGACAAAAATATCTAAAACTAATAGCAACAAATGTTGGAGAGGTTGCGGAGAAAAAGGAACCCTCATACACTGCTGGTGGGAATGCAAACTGGTGCAGCCACTATGGAAAACAGTATGGAGATTCCTCAAAAAACTAAAAATAGAACTACCATACGATCCAGCCATCCCACTACTGGGTATTTATCCAAAGAGCTTGAAGTCACCAATCCCAAAAGTCCTATGCACCCCAATGTTTATTGCAGCACTGTTTACAATAGCCAAGATGTGGGAGCAACCTAAGTGCCCATCAACAGATGAATGGATAAAGAAGACGTGGTACATATATACAATGGAATACTACTCAGCTGCAAAACAGAACAAAATCATTCCATTTGCAATAACATGGATGGACCTTGAGAGAATTATGTTAAGTGAAATAAGCCAGCTAGAGAAGGATAATCTGTGTATGACTCCACTCATATGAGGAATTTAAAACTATGGACCAAGAACAGTTTAGTGGATACCAGGGGAAAGGTGGGGTGGGGGGTGGGCACAAAGGGTGAAGTGGTGCACCTACAACATGACTGACAAACATTAATGTACAATTGAAATTTTACAAGATTGTAACCTATCAATAACTCAATAAAAAAAAACACAAAAAACAAAAAACAAAAGCATGATGTAGGGAAGAAACCGACTGCACACACACAGGCACAGAGAGCACTTATGACCACAGCCCGGGAGCCATGGAAGTCCATGGGCCGTGTGGGGAGACCTGAGATGATGAGAGGAGGGGGCAGACTTTCCCGAGTTAAACCAAAGCCAGAAGTGACAAGTCTCCCATCCCAGGTGCCCTCCCTGGGGCCAGGGGCCTTGGGGACCTGGGGTCTACCCTCCCGACCATTTGGTTGGCTGTGCTCAGTGTGACCCGCAATAGCCAGCTGACCTGGGGGCTGCAGCACTGACCACTTCCTAGGTCACCCAGTTCTGGTATGTGGCATCAAAGCTCAGGCCAGGAACCCCAAGGGAGGAGCATTCTGAAATCTCTCATGGCAATTTTTCCTGGTGGGGTAGATGGCTCAGATTGTTCATTGCCTGTTTTTTTTTTTTTTGAGGAAGACCAGCCCTGAGCTAACATCCGTGCCCATCTTCCTCATTTTTATATGTGGGATGCCTGCCACAGCATGGCCTGATAAGCGGTGTGTAGGTGAACCCCAGGCAGTCAAAGCTGAGTGCATGAACTTAACTGCTGTGCCACCAGGCCAGTGCCTTCATTTGCCTCTTGTTAGCTGATGCAGGCTGGTGTGTGTTGCCATGTACTGAACGCTGACCCAGAGGACTTGGCAGGATAGAAGAGATAAGAGGGAGTGGAGAGTGTGCATACCCACATGTGCTCCTGTGGTTCAGACTGCTTACGGCTCTACTCGCCCTGAAACAAAGTCCTCAAGTTGCCGCAGTTGCCTCTCTACTCCAGTGTACCAAGGGGACAGAATCCCAGAAAGACAGCAACCTGGAACCCGAGCCCAGTGCCTGCCTCGCTGTCTGTCTGAAGGGCTGCGAACATCAGTTACAGCCTTCTATTTTTGTATTTCTGAGGAAATGATTTCACTGGCTTGTGTTGCCTCCCTCAAGTATTTTCTATGTAGTTATTGAAGGGCTGTGGCAGGGGCTCCCTGAGCCCCTTGTGGGGTGGCAGGCCATGACTCTAGTTTCTGTCCCAAGCACCGCTGTCATCACCTGCGGGGTGGCCTTGCCTCCTGGGCCTCTCTCCTCACCCTCCTTTGTCCATAGGCAGCACCAGAAAGAAGGAAGAGCAGTGGTCTTGTTCTGATGGCCTCAGTCCATCAGAAACTGCCCAGCACACACTGCTCTGCTGTCCTTTTTACTCTTTCTTGCCTTCCCTCCCTTGAGTCCCCTCTGGTTACTTCATACTGAGAAAGAAGGATGTGACCCCATGTCATGTAATGTGACTGTGTCCACACAAATAATTCATAATCAATCTAAAAATCAAAATTTGGGGTGAGTTTGTTATGAGCCAGGTCTAAGGACTATAGCATGGGGGGGTTGGGGAAGAAAGGGCACCTAAGAAGCAGGGTGTACAGAGTGGTCATACACTGTCTTGGAACAATGAGCGTACATCACAATGACAGGAATGTCCCTTTTGCAATTATCTCAAGATGCTTAGCTGGCACAGCAGGTCACAAGGTGAGCACAGCAGGTCAGTAATTAATCCCTAGTTTCCAGGAAGAGATGCTTATCTTTAAGGAAATTCCACTATGGGGAAAAGACACCCCTATCTTTAGGGGCATGATTCCTGGCTTTGAAACATTGTAAAGGTTTAAAGCAGACGTACAATGCATGCTCAACAGGCCACATCTGGCCTTTTTGGAAAAACAAGGTCAGGCCGAATTAGTTTTACACCAAATGGCTTCCTCATATACTCCAAGATGTATTGCCTTTTATTTCTTCAGCAAGAGGTAATTGTGTATGGCGCCTGGGAAAGCTCTGATGAGAGGAAAGGGACCTGTGTCCAGTCCATAGCTTCCTGGCAAGCCCGCCCTGATTAAATATGGAAATCCAACCTGATTCCTGATACTGTGTCATCAACATCAAATGCCATCATAAAATTATACCAAAAGTGGCTGAGGTGTATATACATGTATAATCTATGATATCACAGACTCACAGTATGGGCTCATTTGGGTCATGCAGAGCAATATCTTAGTGTCACAAAGAGTCATATTATGGAAATTCAGCACCAGCACATCTTGGGAACAGCCCTCAGCAGGATTGTTCCCCTAGGTATACGTGCTTGTCGCAAAGCAAAATCCAGGAGAGAGCTGTTGAACACATTCTCCAGTATTTCCCTTTCATTTCAACGTATATATTGGCCATACTGAACAAAATGTTCATTTTTTTTCCTAATAGACATACTCTCACACTTTTAGAAAACAATAATGAGTTTTCCCAAATATTTCCTGCCTCACAGCTGAGACAGAACCTTCTGTGTGTCTGGCATGAGAAAGCAGATATCAGCAACCCACTACAGGGCCCTGGGGCCTGGCGCCTCCTCCACATGGCTCCCCAGCCCTGGGCTCCTCCTAGAGCCTGGATGTGGCTCCGTGTGGCTCTGTCCCCCTAGGACCCTCCTGGCCTCCACAGCCAAGCAGAGCATGGGCACCAGGGGCAATGAATATTAAGGTTGTTACACAACCACTTTTTAAAAGCCCCACTATATGAGGTTAATGAGGCTTAAAGTGTAAAGCACAGGATTAGGCTTCCACAGGTTGGGCAGACTAAATACTCTGGGTGACCCTCCCATTGAAAGATCCCAGATGAAACACTTCTAAATAAATCTTCCACGTTCTCGAGAAATTACTCCCATACCAGTAGCTCTTGCTGTATTACGGTCACCCCAAACTCAGTATTTTAAACAGTAACTATTTATTTATGCCCCCACATCTGCAGTTGACCGCTGGGTGATCTGACTGCACTGTGGCTAGGGCCTGTGGGTCAGCTGGGCCTGGCGCTGGCAGCTACTCTCCACGTTTCCATCCTCCCAGAATGTCCCACCCTTGCGATGGCAGAGGAAGCCAGGACCAGCCCAGACACACCAGCTGCTCTCAGCCTGTGCTGACTTCCCACTGACCAAGCTGCATGCCGGCCCAAGCCCCAGGGCAGGACACCAACTTCACCCTTGGGACTTAGTGTGCAGATCCAGGGAGCGGCTCTGGGTGCACACCCAACCCCTCTCCCCTTGATACCAGCTAGGGGCAGAGGGCAGGGCTGCTCTGAGGGCGATGCCGCCACAGAGATCCTGGAGCATACGGAGCGGCTGCCGCGAGAGCAGGCAGTAGACAGTCTAATAGGAGGGAGGGACACTCCAGTGAGAGGAAGGAGGTGGGCTCGGAGAGACCAGCAAGGCGAGGAGACTGGCAGTGCTCAGGTAGATCCAAAAGAACAAAATGCACCTCTTGAAAACAAAATGTGATCATTAAATTAAAACTTTGCCATATACGATAGTCTTTTCTCTCTTCCAGTGCTGTGTTCACCTGGACAAATTTGTTGGTGGTTGTGGTGGAGCTTGATGGGTCAGAGCAAGAAGCCCTGGACCTGGTTCCCCTGGTGACCAATGTGGTCCTGGAGGAGCACTACCTGGTGGTGGGAGTGGTGGTGGTGGTGGACATCGGTGTCATCCCCATCAACTCCCGGGGCGAGAAGCAGCGCATGCACCTGCGAGACGGGTTTCTGGCAGACCAGCTGGACCCCATCTACGTTGCCTACAACATGTAGTCTTGTCTCCACTCCCTTGGACTTTGTAGAGATGGAACATTTTTCTCAGCGTCACTGAAGTGTGCAGAAGCGAGGGTGACATTCGCCAGAATGGAGCCTTTTATTGCACGCTGCCGAGGAGGAGGCTTCTCCACAGCACCCGACTGGCGTGGGGACGAAATGTGAACTTACCACTGAAGTTTGCTCAGAAGGATTTTGGATTATTGCCTGCAGTTTGTTGGAAAAGCCCATTTCAAAAACTTTCTTTTCTTTCTTTTTTTTTTAATTATTGGATAATAAGTGCTTTCTTCGTAAATGTGGTATTTTGTTAAGCCAAAATAGCAATTAAAAAAATATTCTGCCCTCCAGATGGGTTCTTTTAAACAATTTATGTAGTGTGACGAAGAATTGTTTTCTCTGTTTTAATGTGTCATGAAATCTTAATGACATGGACCTGTTACTAATTTAAGCCATTGCTAGAACTCATCCTTTTAGGAAAGTTTGTTGAGGTACGAGAAAACCTTCCAAATAGCACCTTCCAATTAGATTTTAGCAGCTTTCTTTGTCAGAAATGTGCTGAAGAATCAAAGGCTGATATGTGGCCTTTGAAGTTAGCATAGAATGAGGAGAAATTATAAATAAGGTGTATTTCGGCAATTATCTTGCAGATATCTTTGTACTAAACTAAAAGATGAAATAAGTTAACTACTTCATATGTAATTATGTACAAAACGTTTAATTTATTTTGATCTCTTTAGAAGTATAAAAGAGAAAAACATTCAAGAATATTAAAGTCTTGTAATGTTTGCTAATATAAAAAAGTGTTGTATTATCTTGCGTGGATAGTATCACAACAAATATATATATATGAAATATAAATTCACTAATGAACCAAGGAGATTTTAAAGTTTAAAATGCAGAGCCTGTCACTTGCATGGTGTCCCCTCCACGGAACTGTAGATAGAGAGACTCTCACCCGCTTTGCTGCTGCGAGCAATCGCAGAGTGCCTGTAGCCCAGGCTGAACGTTTCTTCTAGAACCAGAGAGCAGCAAGTGAAATTATTGTCATCTAAAGATGGTGGAGTCTGAGGCTACTGTGCACTGTTTTTCCTTTGCTGTGGGGGCCACACGAGCAGTTTGTGCCAGCACGTGCTTACGACACCAAGCAGGCGTGAGGGAAGGCAGGTGGCAAGGAGCACTGTTCTCTTAGCTGCAAGAATTCGTTGCACAATGTTTTTCATCCTTTTTGTTAGTGTCACCTTTTTTCGGTCCTTGGTATGAAAAGGAATGATATGTGGTCATTTGCACCAGGGTGTGTTGATTCCCCTCAGATGGCCACTGTGTGGAGTGGACAAAGTGTCCGGAACCGCTTTACGGGAAAGGACTCACATAGGAGATCGTCACCTCAGCCAGCTCTCTGGGGCTCCCTGGCCCGGGGTGCGCAGAACCCACTGGGAGCCTGCGTGAGCTGCCCCGGGACTCTGAACAGAGCCATGGCTGCAGCAAGGAAGCCTCATGGCTGCCTTCGTTCGCCACCTGGGGCTGACACGTTTCTGATTTTAGTCTCGCTGCTGCCTCACACGCCTTCGAATTTCCAGAGCGCATCTGTACACTCCTTGATGGAATCGGCCCATCTGTGCCAACCAAGAAGAGATATCAGCTCTCCAAGCGTGATTTACTTTGTAATTGCCCCAATATGACCCTGCAGTGGCTCTCGTTGCTAGGTATGCATGACTAAGATTGTTGCTGGGCAAAATTTAGATTCACTTTTCATTATATCGTGGGCGATGTCCTTACCTGCCTTTGCTATATGTGCCAGCAGTAAGCCCTTTGCTAAAAGAGAGTTTTGTTTGACTTCTGAGATCCAAGGCTAATTGTTTTTTAAAAATTTTAAGTGGCATATTTTTTTAATTGCATGTGGGGTGCATCCTTCCATCTCCACAAATCATTTGATTTTTAAAATATCGTTTGACTTTATTGCTGTGTATGAATATTTCTCGACATGCTTCAGATACACATTCCTACAGTCTTCTGCTTCCTAAGGGGAAAACCCACCACACACTGGAAAAAGACGTGTTCTTATACACACCCACCTTGTTTAAGGAAAGAGGAATTAAGGTTTCAGATAAAGTACTGATTGGGAAACACAGTTGCAGAATAACTTGTCAGGTCCAGCTGAGGTTGGAAGCAAACAAATCAGGTGTCACTTCAAACACAACCTTCCCCTTCACCACATCAGCTTCACGTGCCAGGCGTGCGGTTGTGGACGCGGTTAGTGACAGCCTGTCGTCTCTGGTGTTAGAGTGGAGGTCCAAAGGTTGGGGGCTGGGATTGAAATTCTGTTGTGCAAGAAAAAGGAAAGGAGACACTTAAGAACCTCCCATGTCAGCAATAAAGAAGGATCATTCTGTATTAGAAATCGTGCTGTAGATAAGTCGTTCCTGAGAATGTAACAGGTGTTTGTCTTGTGACCTTGTGCTTCTGAAGTCAGACAAAACCGTGTCATCAACTTGCACAAAAGAGGGTACACAGTGCACATCGAAACACAGCCCTGACCCGACAGGGCGGCCTCCTCATGGTGCTTGTCTATTATCTATATTTAATCCTGCTTGACACTTTACCCAAGGGAAACGGGCCCTTTTATCAGTTGAATGTTAGCAGCGTTATTTCATAGAGTGTGGTGGCTGGTTAGAGGAATGTGCTCAACCAGTCACTGTTTCAAAGGAAATTTTTATGTGCAAAGGATGGCAACCTTCTCGTATGTAAACCACCAGTAAGCTTTGTACATCTGTGATAACGCCTGTTTTATATTCAAATGAACAAATAAAAGCTTTTATTTTTGTTGCTCTGAAATAGCAGTTTCTTAATTGGTCCCCTGGAAAACTGTCTGGGACAGCTTCAGTCCCAGGAAGGAAGTGACTTCTACAGGGAATGTATCTGACTCTGTTTACATAATTTGTTGCATTACTTAGTACAGAGAATCATACTTTGAACGCTGTTTAAATTTTGACGTGGGCATTTATTGCTAAAATAATTCCTATGGCAACAAATGTTTTGTGAAATGTTTTTTAAAATTCTTTTAAATATATCTAAATATATTTGTTCACATTTTGCTGCAAGTGTACAGATTATTGGAAACTTTTTGGGACAAATGGTAAGCATGAATCCTGTGTGCAGACATTTACTGTCAGCTGTGTGGCAGGGACCCTTGCATGTCAGGAAGCAGGTCCAGCCGACTATTCCAATCCTAATCACCTTTGATTGTTTGACAACCAAAGAGCTCTACCTTTTGCCCAAGATCTGAGAATTCTGATGGCTTTGTGTTTTGGAAAGCAGTAGCAGGTTAAGTGACCTTCGGCCTAATGGTTATAAAAATATAAATTTTATACAGATGAAAATCAGTAGAATGCAAATCTGCACACAGATCGCCAGTGTTAACCTACATGCCTTTGTTTTAGACTCCACTTGTCCCCCCCCACAACTTTTGTCCAAGACAACCCCACGCTAATTGGGGGATGCTGCTTTGAGTGTATGAAAGTGGATGTTGTTGTAAGACCAGCCTGGCTGCGTCAAATCACACAGAAGATTGAAGGAAGGCCCCAGTTTCTCAGATGGTGGCCTAACAGTGATGGGTCAAGTGAAACAAGAGCACTAAGAGAGCTGCCTCTGCACAGCCCTGCTTTGGACAGTGTGTGTGCCTGCGTACCTGTGTGTGCCTGCATACCTGTATGTGTGTGTACCTGTGCATGTGTACCTGTGAGTGCATGCATACTTGTGCATGCCTGAGTACCTGAGTGTGCGTATCTATGTATGCGTGTGCACCTGTGTGTGCACTTGTGTGTGCCTGTGTGTGTGTACCTGTGTATGCCTGTGTACCTGCATATGCCTGTGTACCTGTGTGTGCCTGCATACCTGTGTGCATACCTGTGTATGTGTGTGTACCTGTGTGTGCATACCTGTATATGCATGTGTACCTGCATATGCCTGTCTACCTGTGTGTGCCTGCATACCTGAGTGTGTGTATCTATGCATATGCACCTGTGCGTGCCTGCATACCTGTGTGCGTACCTGTGTATGTGTGTGTACCTGTGTGTGCATACCCATGTATGCACATGTACCTGCATGTGCCTGTGTACCTGTGCGTGCCTGCATACCTGCTTGTGTGGACCTGTGCGTGCCTATGTACCTGTGTGTGAATACAGACTTTTCTTCTGTGGTGCCATGTTCTGCATCCTCTAGCACAATGCTGAGTTCTTGGGGCACAATCAACAGTAGTTTGGTTGGCTGGTCGATTATCATTTCTGTCTTATTTTCCTCCTTAATGTCTCAGCACAGAGACAGGATGGCCTGAGAAGCGCTGAGGCTGCTTCTGTGGAGAGAAGTTCGTTTCCTTTCACACGCACGTCTTCTGTGACTTGCAGCTTGCACTCACTGCTTTTCTCAGTAGAATTCACAACCCCTGATCCCTCCTGACATCCTACACCTTTTATTTTCTACCATATTCCAGAGAGGCGTGCAGGATCCCCTGTGGCCATCCTTCCAGAGTGAGAACTGCAGTGGTGCCATCACTATCTTCCTGTCACAGGCAGTCTGGCTCAAGTCAAGTGGGGACTCTCAGTGCTACTTCTTACTGTTCTTCAGTCTTTAAGGTTAATTCTGAATAAAGTAACTGGGCAAGACCAAGATCAATCTGATATCTTAGGAAGAAATTTGGATCCGCCCCTCTGCTACTGTGGGCTGCTGTTGTATGGTGGTGACATCTCGAGATGGTTGACAATATCAGCTCCCTCTGGCTTGTGTGGAAGTCTTGTGTGGATTTCTCCCACATCACAGTGATGTTTCAGCTCCTGCCCTCCCCTGACACACACCTCCGTCTTTGTCCTTCTCCATGTCACCGTCACCAAGCTGAACTCAGACTTTCATGGGTAGAGAGAGTTTGTATGAATTCTGTCGTGCTTTGGCCCATTCAGCCCCCGTCAGAACTGGCATTCAAGTGAAAATAAAAAGAAGGGACAAAGCGGGCTTCCATCACTGCCTCAGAGACCAACTCTCAAGACTTCCGGCAAATGCCTTCTGCAGCCTGGCTGGCCAGCCTTACTCCGCTAAGGTTCCAGTCTCGTTTTTTATCAGGGCTTCGCTCTGCCGGGGGGGAAGGAAGGAGAAGACAGGAGGCAAAGAAGTACTTTAGGAATCTGGGTTACACAGCACATTTGGGCAGAAAAATACATTTTCTTCTACTTCCCACCCTGTGTGAGGAGAGTGTGCAAGACACCACATTCTAGACACTTCTCCATGTGTGAGAGACCCCAGATGGAGCTGCTGTCAGTGCTTCAAGAGGCAAAGACTGACCAGTGAAAGCAAAGCAGTAGAAATCAAAAGTGGGAAGAAAGAACCCAAGCCTAGTGGTGTGTGCACCTTAGTGCCTGGCCTTGCTGGAGCATAGAGGGAGAAGATGGGTGGCGCCAGCTCTTGTCCTCGTGTTGCTTTGCTTCCTGACGTTGTGTTGACATGTGTTAAGTATCTCTTCACCTACCCAGCTTCCCTGTGGGAGAACAGGGTGTGTTTTCTCAGTGCCTACCCTTGTGCCGTGCACAGAGCAGACATTCATTGAACCTGCTATGTGAAAGAATCCTCACTGGTAAGTGGCCTCATGGGCCACAGTGACCACAGGACTGGAAGCCCTCCTGGGAGATGGGCAATAGAACGGGTGGGTAATAGGAGCTCCTGGAAACATGATGAACTTGCTTGTTTTCATAATACAGAAAGTGCTAGTGAATCCTGACAGTCACTCAGGCCTTCTTGCCAGAGGTTATTAATTATAGGAATCCTTCACTGGGGCCCAAATATCCCCGACATTTGACAAACGGCTAAAACACCAGAAAGAGGATAAACGGTAACAAGGGGAAGAGGGAAAGGAATTAGAAATAAATTATGTGGTTAGTGAAGAGACAATTCATTTGCAAGATAATACACATTAGAAAGATCCA
The DNA here is from genome assembly GCF_021613505.1 of Equus quagga. Taxonomy (NCBI): domain Eukaryota; kingdom Metazoa; phylum Chordata; class Mammalia; order Perissodactyla; family Equidae; genus Equus; species Equus quagga. The sequence goes on from NC_060278.1 coordinate 32,117,741, forward strand.
TGAAATGGTAAAGAAGTATAAATTGAAAGTGGGAAGGAAGAATGAGAATACAGAAGGATACAGAAAGGAGCTAGGGCTGAGCGGACATCAAAGTGATTGGAGCCCATGCAGCCCAGCCAAATGAATGTTGGGACAGGACGGAGTGGAGGGGAAATGGTCTCAATTTTTGCTACAACGTGAAGGGAATGTTATGAGCCACAGAGGGTGGATAACAACCTAGACAGATGCATCCTGGCACCTCTAGTCTAGCTAAAGCTCAGGAGGACGTCACCAGAACCCACACTTCAGCAGACCCCCAGGTAATTGCCCTGGGCTGTGCTCCACTGCCCAGGGGTAGCTGTGCAGCTGGAGCCTGAAGAGGAGCAGTGTGGTGCTGAGCAAAGTGGAGCAGGAGCTGCCCCCACTCCCCTCTTTCCCTTAGGACATTTTTACAAAGGGCTGGATACACCCCTCATCTTGTTGAGTGACCCCTGGTGAGTCACTGAGCATGGCTCTGCTTCCATGACCCAGTGTAAAGGACGGCCTTTCCACCACATTCTGCTCCTCAGACCCACTGCACATGGCAGATTAAACCTGCCCTGACCATTATCAGACAAGCTTTCCACTGAGGACTCAGGTTTCCCCTGTGGGGTAGTTGCTGTGAAACATTCCAAGACTGAGAACCCCAAGTACCTGGGTTGTGTAGCCTCTGACTAGTGCAAAACCAGCCATGAATCCTAAATGACAAATGTGCTCCTTATCAAGAGTGGCTTTCCAGCTGCTGAGGGTGCATCTCAGGCTTTCAAGGGCTGAACCAGGTCAGTGTAACCTGGACAATCACTCGGGGGGTTTGTAGATTGAAAACAAGTGGACGTGCCTCCAGCCCCGAGGTTTCTGGAGATGGAAATGGGGGCTGTGAAGATGGGTTTGGCTGGTGTTGATGGGTTTTAGGGGTTTTCTTGGTTAAGATTAAACCATTAGGCGTTAGTGGGCAGTCACTCTTGGAAAGATAACAGGACACACTAATGACGCTGCATCTTGATGACGGCCCCAGCAAGGGTTTAAGCAGATCACTGCCAACCTTCTAAGGCAAGGGCTGCAACATTTCTGCTAGGCTTTGGGGATCAAGTAGCTTCTGTCTCAACCACTCGGTTCTGATGTTGTGACGCAGACACAGAGCTCAGACAGAGGGCAGGGCTCTCATCCAATAGGACTTTATGGACACAGAAGTTTGAAGTTTATATAATTACCCATCATGAAATATTGTCCTATTGATGTTTTCAACTATTTAGACGTATGAATGCTATTTTAAACCTATGGGCCCTACAAAAAATAGCAGCCAGATTTGGCCCTGGGTTCGTAGTTTGCTAACTCCTGTTCTAAAACATACAAATAGTAAGGCAAACTTTTGGGAATTAACTTTAGATTCTGATTTTTCTTTCAAAAGGAATTAGTTTCTGAGTCTGATGGTTTCCACTTTAAAAAAGTCAATCTTACAACCTCTGTCTCATTCACTCATTCAACCAGCAAATATTTGAGCACCAACCATGGGTAGTTGCTGGGATAAACTGGTGAAGATGCCCCACTGCTCCTCTGGGTTTCGGATCCAGCAGGGACTGTGAGGGTGAGCTGGCCTCGTGGCTCCGCTCCTTCAGTCAAAGACTCAGGTGTAGTCTTGGTTCTGCCACACAGAGGAAATAGTGATCTCTTCTATCCATGGCTCACTTAGCCTGTTTCCCTGCCATCAAGCCACAAGTGCTCTTTATAACTAACCTGCCTCCAGACATGAGAGCCCCCTGGGGAGCCGGGACTGCACAGAGATAAAGGGAAGTTTTTGTTTCTCCCAGGAAATTCATATAGAACCACAGATATGCTTTGGGTTGTTTGGGGCATAATTCTGCTTATACTGAAGGTGTGGTCACCCTGTAGGGTTGGTGGGTCTTGGCAAGTAAAGGTGACTAGACCAGCACACAGTCCTCTCTCTCTTAATTGAGGGGTGAGGGTGCTGGGTGTCCTGGACTGACAGTATAATCCAGTGTGCTAACCTCCCGAAAGCAATAATGAAATCCCCAAAATGTCAGGATTCTTTTTAAACAGCAAAGTTCAGAATTGCTCTGTCTTAGTGCCTGATTGATAATCTATCAGCAGAAGCAAACATATTTGGTATTAGTTTCTAATTCTATCAGATGATTAAGGGTATGTGGAGAAATACTTGAGAAGAAGCTATTTAAAGATACCCCGTGATTTTCTGTGATGTGAATAATTAAACGATCAATTTAGTCTGTTTAAAGTTCAAGTTTAAACATTCAAGTGTTAACATGTTAAATATTTCGTTTAATCATGAAAAAGCATGACCTATGGGGGATAGTTTTCTACAGAAAGATCCTTCTCCCCTGCCACCTCCTCTCTGTTTTTCTAGCCTGTCTTTCTTCCAAATATCTCTATGGTATAAATCCTCAATTCAACTCTACTGTGGGCTTCAGTGGCTACTTGATGTTTAGAGAATAAGTACAGTAAGTCAGTCTAATGGCATTTAAGGAGTTCCTACTATGTTTACAGCACTTAACTGGGGATGAGGATGGGGTTCCAGGAGACACAACTGCCAAGGGCAACAATCTGGTTATGGAAATAAAGCTGGAAAGCCAGCAGTGGACTGGCAGCGACTGTGTGAAGGTGTTAAGACCTCTCCTATTAGGAATGATGCAATGAAGGGGCAAAGAAGAGAAAAATATCACTGTTACTTGCCATCAGCATCTCACCATTTACTGCCTAGGCTATTAGGAAAACCCAAATCATCATTTTTGAAAAAATGTGATGTTTTGAATAGGTAATCCAATCACACATTCCAAATATGGAAGCTGACGAAGAGGCGCTCACTGCCAGTCACACCCCAGCGCCGTGCCGGCCCCCATGGCCCACGACAGACAGCCATTTTTACTAGTTTCTGCTGTATCTTTATGTGAATACCAGCCAATTATGAATATAAATTCTTACCATCCCTTCATTTTAACCCAAAATGCAGTGTCCTATATACTCTACTCTGCATCTTGTTTTCTTTAAATTTTATCTTAGAGATTTGCTTTTTCTACAAGCGACACAATCTTCCATCTTCTTGGTGTACACAGTTCCATTCCCATCAAGGAAGACTCAGCCTTTTTCCAGTCTTTTGTTATTGTAAACAATCAACTTCTGTTATGACAAAAATAGTTCATTTCATATGTGGGCAAGAATATCTGATGGACAGAGTTCTGGAAGTGGATTGGTGAGTCACTGGTAAATGCACCTGCAATTTTGCAGACGTTGCCAGAGAATCCCACAGTGGCTTCACTTTCACAAGCAACACGTCACCAACAGAAAGTAATGATTTTAATTTACATTTCTCTTGTTATGGGTAAGGCTGAGTATTTAAAGAAATATTTTAAGAAGCCATTTGTATTTCTCTTTCTGTGAACTGTTTGTTCACATCCCTTGAACTACTGGGTTGTTGAACTTGTCAGGAAATATTATGAAAGATTTTTATTTTATTTTATTTTATTTATTTTTGTGAGGAAGATTGGCCCTGTGCTAACATCTGTGCCAATCTTCCTCTATTTTATGTGGGATGCCCCCACAACATGGCTTGACAAGTGGTGCTGGATCCACACCCGGTATCCGAATCTGCAAACCCTGGGCTGCTAAAGCAGAGCACATGAACTTAACCGCTACACCACAGGCTGGTCAGTGAAAGATTTTTAAATGAGCAAAAGAAGATTATTGGATGTCTTGTTTAGCTCACCTAACGAGGTTGTCTCTGCCTTTTATTGCCTTTGAGCTATAATTTGTAACTTGCAGAAAACTGATAATAACACTAATTATTCTTGCCCATGGAAATGCAAATTATGTCCCATGAGCACAACTGATTAGTGTGTTGTGAATAGACCTGTTTCATGTCTATTTGTAAATTCATTTCAGAATTCCTTGTTTTCTGTATATGTGGTGTTCTCGGACTCCTTCAAACCAGTTCTGATGTCTGACCTGTTTCCCTGTTAATGAGTTAAGTAAAACCTTTGATACATGTTTGTTTTCTATCTATCTGTCTGGGAGTCATGATTATAACATTGTCCTTTTAAAGACTTCTTCACTACTGTGAGCTCTGTTAATCAGGGAGATCAGCCATTTGTCTGCGATGAGTTGAAATTTTTTTCCCCCACTTTCTGTCACTCTTTTTTTAATTTGGTTTTTTGCCATGCTAAAATTTTTTATCTTTATATAGTTGAATTTATCCACCATGTATAGCTTTTGGAGTTTGAGTCATGTTTGAGTACATGATATTTTTAGCCCACATTATTTCTCCTTCTCAGTTGAGTTTTTTCCATGGAACGGAGATTTCCTGCAGTCCTAGATGAGTGAGGGCCTGGAGATGGTCATTCTGATAAGTGATTTTGCCACTAAGCAGGCACTTTCCTTAGGCCTCTTCCACTGCTTAATGTTACAAGACCAGAAAAGATGCTGCCTCGAATTCTGACTCTGCGTAAACTTATTTACTTAAAAAAAATCTCGTCTCTCGTAGTACACTCTCAAATAGAATTCCCGTGAGGGAGAGGAGGATGTTAAAGTGTAGATTACGTCAGCGAAATGGGTCTTAAGTTCCCTCCTAGTTCCACTCTTGTGTGTCTCAAAGTCTAAGGCCTCAGGGACATGGCACCTTACCTGGAAGAACTGGTAGCTTTCTGGGAGACCAAACAAGAGCATACACGCGTCAAGATAGGACAGCATTACTGCAAACAAAGGAAACCTGGCACAGCTGCTGCATCATCAGAGGGAAAGTACTGATGTGCAAAGAAAAGTTCAATATGAAACCTGAGCTGGATGCTAAAAAAAGTAGGTTTACACAGGTGGGGCCTGGGAGACATCTGCCTTCCCACAGCTGCACTAAGGGCTTTGGGCCGACCTACTTTAGTTTCTATTGTTTAGAGACAAGGTTAAACAGTGCAAAGAGAGACTCAGGGGGGAAAAGAGCTTCCAGCAGATAAGGGACCCAAACGCTGCCTGGAAGCCCAGATGGCACCTTTCACTTAAACTGCTCTTCCAATGGGCTCAGTTAGCACAGAGGAGGTGAGACTCCCCTGCACACTCACCTTCTTCAATGAAGTGCAGTGTTTCTGAAAGCTCAAACAAGAATGTTTCTGCCACGTGCGCTTCAAGTCTCCCACCTTCCTGTTCCTTCCCTCATTCTTCCTTCCGAGCTCTTCTTCTCAGTTTTCCCTGTCAAGGCCCAGGCTCAGAGCAGACAAGGATGAGGACCAACAGCAACAGAGATGCAGCTCTCTGCCAGCAAACTCAGGGTGAGAAGCCGCACAGACCAAGGGTGCGAACCCCTGACAGACCCAGGGTGAGGAGACCCTTCCACTGCCCAAGGTGAGGAACCCCCACAGCCCCAGGGTGAGGCGCCCCCACACACCAGTGGGGTCAGTGGGAGGTGCAGCAGCCACTCTCCTGTAATGCACCTTGTTGGGAAGCCCTTCGTCGGCTTCTTTAGCAGTGCCTTAGACCTTTCTTTGTGCCTCAGAACAACTTCCTGCAAACTCATGTAATATCCAAATTAAAATGTTTGGAACTGGTTTATTTCTAAGAGTATCCACTCTTTGACCTAAATATCAACAGCAGGAAGAAACTGAACACGAATCACAAAGATTTATACTGGAGGCAAACATTCAAAAATGTAAGAACAAATCAGTCACTTCTGTCTTCATTCCCCCATTAGCAGGTACTCCGTTTCTGGAATTACTAAAAGGTTATAAGAATTATAACTTAATCTTTCTTAACTTTATGATCCTCTTTAAAATGAGCTAGAAAGGAGCAGATTGACACTTTTTTTTTTTAAGCAGAGAAAATATAATTTATTTGTTTCGTCTAAACCTAATCTGGCCTACTTCCTGAGACCCACTCACTGAACACTCCTAGTTGGAAGGAAAGCTTCATCTAAATGGAGTTTTGAAACAGTCGTTTTAGGTCCTATGCAATCTCTCTTGGATAAGGCCACTGGGTCTTTGAGCTAACGTCTCCTCTCCTGCACTCCCCCACAACCCCTGTGAAGAATGTTCCGAGTTGGAGAGAAGTGTGTCTTCTGCCGCTGGATCATGGTGGACCAAGGTGAAGGGGTCTTTGGAGCCATGCAGTGATCTTTGCTCTCTGTCTCTGGTCTCTAAGTGAAACTCCTTGCTGCCTGGTCTCTGGATATCCACCTGGCCTTCAAAGTTGAAGTTTGAGCTACTGGAGCCCAGCATCTGTTCTTGTGACATTGCTCCCTTTCTTACACGACTGATGCCATGCAACACGTGACGGCTGGCTGTGAGGATGAGGAGCCCACACAGCATCTCAGCATCACCTGCTGCCTACTATCTACCACGACCCGAGTTCCCAGGCTCCCGTGGGAAAGCTAAACCTCTGGGCCTCCCATGCCGACTGACAGCAAACTAGGTTGGTGTCTTGGTCCGTTTGGGCTTCTATAACAAAACACCATAGACGGAGTGGCTTAAAACCACAAACATCTGTGGATGGACACTTGGGTTGCTTACATGTTTTAGCTATTGTGAGTAATGCTGTTATAATCATGTGTGTACAAATATCTCTTTGAAACACTGCTTTCAATTCTTTTGGGTATACACCCAGAAGGGGAATTGCTGGGTCATCTGAAAATTCTATTTTTAATTTTTTGAGGAACCTCCATACTGTTTTCCTCGGCAGCTGCACTATTTTACAATCCCACCAACAGTGCACAAGGGTTCCAAATTCTCCACATCCTACCAACACTTGTTGTTTTCTGGTTTTTTTTTTTAATAGTAGCCAATCCAATGGGTGTGAGATGGTATTTCATAGTTTCCCCATAGCATTTCCCTAATAATTAGTGATGTTGAGCATCTTTTCAATTGCTTGTTGGCAATTTCTATCTCTTCATTGGAGATATGTCTGTTCAAGTCCTTTGCCTATTCTTGAAATGGGTTGTTTGGTTTTTTTATTGTTGAGTTTTATTATTATCTTGTTATTTAGTAGTTATTTTGAACCACAAAAACAGCTACAGAAAAAATATTTTTCTTTAATTCCAATATTGCAGAAGATGTGCAACTTTGATCTCTTTCAGGTGGCGCTTCTTATTAGATTATAAATATGTTCCTTTTCTTTTTTTAACTTATTTTTATTAAGACATAATTGGCATATAACATAGTGTAAATTTAAGGTGTCCAACATGTTGATTTACACATTTATATATTGCAGTAGAATTACCAGCATAGTGTTAGCCAACCCCTCCATCACATCACAGAATTATCATTCTTCTTTGTGGTGGGAATTAAGACCTAGCCTCTTACCCACTTTGAAGTTTATAATCTAGTTGTCTATACTCACTATGCTGCACCGTAGTTCCCCATGACTTATTTCTTTACTGGTTGCAAGTTTGTGCCCTGAACAAAATCTTCCCAAATCCCTCAGTCCCTGTGACCACCAATTCTACCGTCTGTTTTTAAGAGTTTGGCTTTTTAAGATTCCAGATAGAGGCAGTATCACACAGTATTTGTCTTTGTCTGACTTACCTCATTTAGCATAATGCCTTCAAGGTCCATCCATGTTTTCACAAATGGCATGATTTCCTGTTTTCTCATGGCTGAATAATATTCCATTGTATAAATATACCACATTTTCTTTATTCATTCATTTGCTGACAAACACTTTTAGGTCGTTTACATATCTTGGCTATTGTGAATATACTGCAATGAACATGGACGCGCATATATCTCTTCACTATCCTGTTTCCATTTCCTTTGGATATACACGTAGGAACAGAACTGCTAGGGCATATGATAGTTGCATTTTTAATTTTGGGGGAACCCCATACTGTTTTCCATAGTTGCTGCACCAAATTGCATTCTCACCCACAGTGCATGAGTTTCCTTTTTTCCACATCCTCACCAACACTTGTCTTTTTGAAAATTGCCGTTCTAACAGTTGTGAGGTAATATTTCATTGTGGTTTTGATTTGCATTTCCCTGATTATTAGTGATGTTGAGCGTCTTTTCATGTACCTGTTGGCCATTTGGATATCTTCTTTGGAAAAATGTGTGTTCAGTTCCTCTGCCCTTTTTCAAATTGGATTGTTTGTTTTTATGTTAAGTTATATGAGTTGTTTGTATGTTTTGGATATTAAACCCTTATCCCATATAAGTTTTACAAATATTTTTTCCCATTCCATAGGTTGCCTTTTCATTTTTTTATTGTTTCTTTTGCTGTGCAGAAGCTTTTTCATTAGATGTAGTCCTACTTGTTGATTTTTGCTTTTGTTGCTTGTGTTTGGTGTTATATCTAAAAAATCATTGCCAAGCCCGATGTCAAGGAGCTTCTTTCCTATGTTTTCTTCTAGGAGTTTTATGGTATCAGGTCTCATGTTTAAGTCTTTAATCCATTTCAGGTTAATTTATGCAAGTGATATAAGATAGGGGTCCAATTTCATTTTTCTGCTCATGATTATCCAGTTTTCCCAGCACCATTTTACCAAAACTATAGTTTTGGTGAAATATTTGGTAGAATTCACCAGTGAAACCACCTGATCCTTGGGTTTTCTGTTAGGAAGTTTTTGATTACTGATTCAATTTCCTTATTCATGATTGGTTTACTCAGATTTTCTGTCTAGGTAGGTTGTATGTTTCTAGGAATTTATTTATTTCTTATAGATTATCCAATTTGTTGGCATATAATTGTTTATGGTAGTCTCTTACGATCCTTTGTATTCCTGCGGTATCAGTTTTAATATTTCCTCTTTCATTTTTTTTTTTTTTTTAAAGATTTTATTTTTTCCTTTTTCTCCCCAACGCCCCCCGGTACATAGTTGTGTATTCTTCGTTGTGGGTTCTTCTAGTTGTGGCATGTGGGACGCTGCCTCCGCGTGGTCTGACGAGCAGTGCCATGTCTGCGCCCAGGATTCGAACCAATGAAACACTGGGCCGCCTGCAGCGGAGCGCGCGAACTCAACCACTCGGCCACGGGGCCAGCCCCTCTTTCATTTTTTATTTTATTTATTTGAGTCTTTTATCTTTTTTCTTAGTCTCACTAAATGCTTGTCAATTTTGTTTACCTTTTCAAAAAAACAACTCAGTTTCATTAATTTTTTTTCCTGTTGTTCTTCTCGTCTCTGTTTCACTTATTTTTGCTCTGATCTTTGTTATTTCCTTCCTTCTGCTAACTTTGGGCTTCATTGTGTTGTTTTTTTCTACTTCCTTGAGTTATGAAGTTAGGTTGTTTATTTGAGATCTTTCTGTTTTCCTAATATATGCATTTATTTGTATAAACTTTCCTTTCAGAACTGCTTTTGCAGCATCCCATAAGTTTTACTATGTTTTGTTTCCATTTTCATTTGTTTCAAGATATTTTATAATTTTCTTTTGATTTCTTCTTTGACCCACTGGTTGTTCTGGAGTGCATTATTTAATTTCCACATAATTGTAGATTTTCCAGCTTTCTTCTTGTTGATTTCTAGTTAATACCATTGTGGTTGGAAAAGATACTTGATATGATTTCAAACTTCTTAAATTTGCTGAGACTTGTTTTGAGTCCTATCATATGATTTATCCTGGAGAATGTTCCATGTGCACTTGAGAAGAATGTGTATTCTGCTTCTGTTGGATAGAATGTCTGTATGTGTCTGTTAGGTCCATTTGGTCTAATATATGGTTCAAGTCCAATGTTACCTGGTTGATTTTCTGTCTGGTTGATCTATCAATTGCAGAAAGTCAGGTATTGAATGCCCCTACTATTATTTCATTGTTTCTTTTATTTTTCCCTTCAGATTTTTTACTGTTTGCCTAATATATTTAGGTGCTATGATGTTGGGTGCATATATATTTACAACTATTTTATCTTCTTGATGCATTGACCCTTTTATCATGATATATTTACCTTCTTTGTCTCTTGTTACTGTTTTTGGCTTAAAGTCTATTTTGTCTGATATAAGTATAGCTATTCTGCTTTCTTTTGATTTCCACTTTCATGGAATATCTTTTTTCCATCTCTTTGCTTTGAATCTATGTGTGTCTTTAAAGCTGAAAGGGGTCTCTTGTAGGCAGCATATGATTGGGTCTTGTTTATATGGGTCTTTGCTTCCTGTGGGAGAGGTCACCAACTGCTAGACACATCAGCCCCATGCAGGCTTTCCTTAGGGAGGTACAGTGCTGGGAAAGTTCTTCTTACCATCTCTACTGCATCCGAACTTCTTTTCTCTCCAGTGGCATGTTGGAATCTCCCCTAGAGAAGGCTGGATTTCTATGATTTCTCTATCTTCTCTGCGTATCTGTCCACGTCAACACTCTTCAGATTTTTTTCCCAACTGCAGTGAGATGGATTGGGGCAGGTTTGTTGCTACACGTCTCCACAGCCCATGTCAGGGTCTGCCTGCCTATTACCAGGTGGACAGGTGGGCAAGACTCCTCCTGGGCTCCTTGGTGTATGGTGCCGGATTCCATAGCAACCACAAAGATGCTTTTGTTCTTGGATGGATGTCTAATTCTTTGTTGAAAAAGGACAAAAAGGAGGAACATCTTACACCGTGATGCTGACATTACTCATGTGTTCCTCTTCCTGTCCTAGACATGATTTCCCTCAATCTTTCTTCTCCTGTTCACTAACAAACTTGAGTAGTCTTCTCTAATCTTCACTTCTTTATCATCTGCTATTTTCTGTGATCTCATCTAGTTCTGTGCCAGTTTCCCCTAGATGTTCTCTCATGGCATCACCCTCATTCCCTCTTCCCACCTGTAGGCTTCCTTAACCATGTCAAATCTCTCATTACCTGAAAAAAAAAATTACCCTCCTGTAACCCTTAACCCTGTAGACCTCTCTAGCTAAGACTTCTGTTTTTTTCTATAACTTTTCCCCCAATTTTAAAAGTAATGTTCATTGTAAAAATATGAAGGAGAAAATGAATTATCCAAAATCAATACTGGATCCTCTGGAATGCCTTTCTTCTCTAGCTAACTCCTGCTTACCTTACAAGATTCAGCTTATATATAAATTTTTTAAGCCTCCCCTAATTCTCACCCCCACTAAGTTTTATGCTTTCGCTGTATCCTATAGTCCTGTATTTTCTTCTTTGTACCTAACTCTGATTTCTAAGTAAAACATTGTAGTTATTTGCTTGACACCCTCTAGAATGTACGCTTTATGGGGACAGGAAATGTCTGTTCTCATTATTATATACTCAGCACCTCAAATATTTGTTAAATGAGTGAATTAATGATGTTTACACTGTGTGTTCTGAATTTCCTTAGCATTCTACACCTTCACTTTATACTCTGCCCTCTTCCTGGAGGGCAGCAACTATTTCATATCACTGCAAGATTTTGTTAAGCCACCTAGTCTTCGAAAGGCTGTAGAAGAGGGGATGTTAGGAATGTGGTTCTCGAACTTGAGCGGCTCTAGGTCTCAGCTTTCTCTCCAGTATGAGGTTAAGAAGTTCAACTAGACAAAGGTTTCCAGACTTCCCAGGGCTGCCAAATTGAAATGTCAATTTAGAACTTGTTGACTGGATGATTTCCATACTCTCAAATCTCAGATTCAGCAACAGACCAAGAGCCTACCCTCAGAGAGCTCAAACTCTGGCAAAAACTAATTTCTTCTTGTCAGCTCCTAGATTATCACATACTCCCTCTAATACACATTTGCTGAATGAATACTGACTACAGATAAGGTGCTGATGGGGGTGCATGCTGGTAAGACAAAGCTCTTCTTTTTTAGGTTGCTCTGTCCAATATGGGTAGTCATCAGCCCCCTGTGAATGAAATGCCGGTAGGCCACATGGAGACATGCTGAAAGCACAAAACATGCACTGAATTTTGAAGTCTTAGTGCAAACAAGAATGTAAAATATCTCGTTATATTATTTGTAATGATACTTTGGATATATTAAAAATATAATTAATTTCACTTGTGCCTTTTTACTTTTTAATATAGTTACCAGAAAATTTAAAATTACGTAGGTGCCCCACATTGTCTCCATTTAACTGTTTTATGTGATTTATGATTTAGTGCAGTACTAGTTAGCCTTTTGTCAATTTACATACCCTTTAACACCTTGCCACTCAGCTGTGATGCCTGGAGAGCCAGTATCACTCGGAAGCTTAGGAGAAATGGCAGAATCAGCTCCACCCACCCCAGACCTGCTGACTCAGATTCTGCATTTTAACTAGATCCCCAGGTGGTCTGTGTGCACACAAGTTTGATAGCCTCTGATTACAGTAACTGGACTCCATCTGCCTCCTTACCCATCATATTTTTGCTTTTCTAATCCTGCTGGTTCAGGGATTAACATGAGAGACCTAAATCCTTTTGGGGGTGGGGAGTCTATAGATGGGCCCTAGGAATCTGTAAAATACTGAAATTCTCTGCACCATATTTTGTGCATCTACACGTATGTGGACTTTTATTTTCACGAATAAAGCAATGGTTATGAAAAGATAGCCTCATCAGCAACACTGGAACTTGTTAGCAATGCAAATGCTGGGGGCATGGCCCAGCAATGTTTTAACCAGCTCCTCTGTGATCCTGATGTAAAAGTCTGAGAACCACTGAACTAGACATGGAAGGCAGAGGGCTGAGCCACTTGCTGTGTTATGGTCTGGTCAGGAGAGTGATGCGGCCTGAACTGAGATCGGCACCATGTGAACGGTGCAGAGACGTGGAGTGATGCAGGGAGAGACGATGGGCTTGATTCTAGATGTATTGAAATTGATATTGACTAAGCTCAAATGTTTATTCAGTAATTTTCTATCTGTATGTTCAGCCTAGCATAAGAGTTACGAAAATGGGCTTTATAGTCAAACAAACCTAAATTTTTAAAGAACTGGTGAGAGTATTTTGTGTTTTTTTGAGAGCTGGTAAAAGTAAATTCAACCTAAACAAACATTTAGGTGAATGAATGATTTTTACCACACTGATTTTATATAAAGTTAAACAGTCACCAACGGATAATCCATAGTATATGATCACCATGTGATATGGTTGTCTTTGGTTTGGTATAGGGGAATGCACTAAATCAACAATTTATTAAAGTTGGTCTTTTTAAATACATTTATTAACCAATGTTAACACATTAAATGAATCTATATATTGCTAGTCAGAGCAGCTTACAAAATGCCAGAATGCATCATAGAACTGGACAGCCACAATGAATAATTACAATGTGCATAGTGGCTAAGCTCAACACCTTGATATAGCTTTATGATTTGCAGAAAAATTTTTATGATTCCTAAAACAATCAATTGTAATTTTACCTAAAACTTTTACAAAACCAGGCCACAATCTCTTTTTTTAATTTTGTTTTTTTTTTTTTTACACACAGTTTTCACACTGTAGTAAATTGGAAATGTGCAACCGTGTCAACGGAGACAAAAAAGCCAAAGTAACACAAATCTTACTTTCATGCAGCTATCAGTTAAATAGTACATACTCTGGAATGATTTTACACCAAAAATATTTCCACAGTAACTTGCTCTCATAGGGGTGGATCGAAGTTTTAAAACTTGAAAAACAATCAGAGAAGGTAAGTGTTCTTGGTTACGACGCCTCAATCAGACCACAGCACCGTGGCAACACTAATTAAGCACACAGCAACGAGGAGGGAGGGAGACGCCAAGTCACTGCCCGGTTCAGGTCTGGTGTTGAAAGGGGGCCACTGCACACCACTGGGCAGTAGCTCGTCGATTAACTTGTGTCACCACCATCTGCAACAGCATCAGGATCGGATGGATGATTATTTCACAGAAGACTTAGTTACATTTTTATCTTTAGAGTGACCCTGACAAACCCGGAGAAAACTTTTTAAAAGGTTTTTCTCCTGATTCTTTCACTTCCATTGTGTGTAATTGCTTTAATAAATATCAAAGGTCTAAATAAATATTTACAAATTATTTCTCTAGTCTTAAAAATAACTAAATGATAAATGACAATTTGACTTGGTCTAAGATCAGCCTTTGAAAAAACATAAATTGTGAGGTTTTTTAAAAAAAAAGTAATTTAAGTTTTCCTGGCTATATTTTATATATCTATGTATAAAAAAATCATTATTCAACTATCGATCCATTCCTATTGGTAATGCTTCTTAATCCAGACATTCCGCAAAATACAGACTTTTTACAAATCACGGCATCTTTAATACAAGAAAATTAACATGCATTATTCTTCATTCTGTGTACAGTGATGGAGTTCATTAGTAGGCAATGACCCATTACTACAAACATAACGGCTTCTGTGAAACTTAAGTGCTTTCTCTCCTTTTAGCATTAACTTAAAATATCCGAGGTGACACCAGATAACAGGCAACCAGATGGTATTTGGGACGGGAAGGGAAGCATTAAAGAAATTTGTATGCCTCATCTATAATTTCATGTATGGATAAAGGTAGTTTTTGGCTTTTTATTTTATATTTGTTGTTTATCTTGATACAAGCACTCATGTTAGGACAAAGATGAAATGTGCAAACTTTAAAATTTAAATATTCATTTTCTCTAAGATCCAGCTCAGTAAAAGATTACCCCAGTTCCCTGCAATTTTAAACTACAAGATCAAAGCTAATAATTTGTTATAAAAGTTATATATTGAAAAGAAATAATGAAAAACACAATTGGGAAATATTTACGAAAAAATATGCAGGACTAGCACCTGCTGTGTCAACCCTGTTCCCTAAATTCAATCATATACCCACTGGCATAACCAATAGATAATGCCTTTAAACAGTAAATTAAGCTGAACAAAACCAGCTCAACAAGGTTAAGAAATAAATTTCACATCAAGGTAGTATGTTTTATTTCTGAAACAGTTCTCACATTCAGATCTACTTTAAATGCTTCTTTGTTAAACTCACTTGTATTCACCTGTTGTTTTTTAAAGATCTTTTGTTTAAAGGTTAAAATCTCTGTAAAACCTAAAAATGTTTTAAAATTTGCTGAAAATGCAACAAATTCTCACTAAAGTTTATTTAAAATAATACCCTCCACTGATGTTACTTTTACCCCCTGAAAAACTCTGGAGGAGCATTAACAAAAGATTTAAACTACTGTGCAAAATTTCTTCACGAAAAGTGTTTAAAGGCTGGTGCAAAATGGGAAGCAAATTCTAAACAATTTTGGCTTCTTGGAAACAAAAACCGCTGTGTCTGAGAAGAGTCGTCGTCGGCGCTCCCGGGAAGAGCCGCCTTCATCTCTTCCGGCGGCAGGTGCGCTTGTGCTCGGCGTGCCAGTGCTCCTGCTGGCACTTGATGGAGCAGTACGACGTGTTCCAGCAGCAGTGGTACATGGCCTCCTCCTCACAGTTGTAGCACTGCACACGAGAAATCAGGACCAGGGGTTGAGCTTGGGACTACGTGCACACAAAACTAGTCAAAATAGGAGACTTCTTTCTGGTTCAACCTTAAGATAATATCACCAAGAACATCAGAATGTGTTTTACGTACTGAGCAGAACAGCAGGAAACAATGGGACTCGTCAGTTATCAGCGAATTTGAGCTTACCTAGCACCACATCAACCTTTTCCATCTCCACTAGGCCATTCCCATCAGCACACAAACATAACTAACTTCTATTTTCTTTAAAAGGTTTTGAGAAGATTCTGGGAAGGCAGTGGAGCAGAAAGCACTGAACCCTAACCTGGACATCAACTGCACTGGTAGAATCTGTCTAACGTAACTATTGTGGAACTCCGGAGTCTACTGAGGGCTTGGACTGTACATTGTGATTAATTTCGGTCACTTTCAGCTCTCAGCACAGCAGAAGTTACCCATCCCCCAGTCCCAGGACAGGCAGCTGTGCATGTATTCTGGGAGCCAGAACACAGTGGACACAAAGGACCCTCTCCTCCAAATACCAGGGATCTGTGCTGCCTGCTGCTTCTGATCACAGAGGTGCAGACAAAGAGGTGGGCAGCCATTGTTGTTGTACCTCCCCCAATTGTCACAAGCCCCCTCCCCTGGGGCTGAAATGCCTTCCAGGAGAATGAAGCGGCCAGTGCCCTGTAACTGCCCCTTTCAGGAGCCCAGTGCAAATAGGGGAGAACCGGCAAGTGAATGTGCATGCCCCAGGGAAGGCTCAGGAAAGATGTAAGGACACTCATTTAGTTCACACCTCAGCTGACCCTTCTCACAGACAGCCCACAACAACCCCCCCAAAAACAGCAGCAAACCCTGAAAAGTGGGAGAAAATGAGTTCCAGAGTTAACACATTATTAGATTCAAATGTCCAGTGTTCAACAAAAAATCACAAGGCATACAAAGAAACAGAATCGTATGACCATTCAAAGGAAAGAAAGTAAATCAACAGGAAGTGCCCCTGAGAAGGCTCTAATGACAAACACATTAGATGAAGACTTTGAAACAGCTACTAAAGATGCTCACAGGAAGATGTGGAGAAAGTCAAGGCAACAGTGTGGGAACAAAACGGAAATATCAATAAAAAGAAAATCTGGAGCTGAAAAGCCCATTAAGTGAAGTGAAAAATCTAGTAGGGGGATTCAAAGGCAGATTTCTGCAGGCAGAAGACAGGACAACAGAAATTAATGTCCGAGGAAGGGAAAAGGCTGAAGAAAAGCAGACAGAGCCTAAGGGCCCTGTGGGACACGGTCCAGTGGACTAAGACATGCACTATGGGAGTCCTAGAGGAGAAGAGAGTGCAAAAAGGGCAGGGAGGTTATGTGAAGACATAATGGCTGAAAGCCTCCCAATCGGATGAAAGACAGTGAATCTGAATATCTAAGATGCTCAATGAACTCCAGTCAGATGACCTCAGAGAGACCCATGTCGAGACACATTATAACCAAACTTTTGAAAACCAAAGTTAAAAGAGAATCAGGAAAGGGGCTGGCCCCGTGGCCGAGTGGTTAAGCTCGCGTGCTCTGCTGCAGGCGGCCCAGTGTTTCATTGGTTCGAATCCTGGGCGCAGACATGGCACTGTTCATCGAACCACGCTGAGGCAGTGTCCCACATGCCACAACCAGAAGGACCCACAACGAAGAATACACAACTATGTACCGGGGGGCTTTGGGGAGGAAAAGGAAAAAATAAAATCTTTAAAAAAATTTAAAAAAAAAAGAGAATCAGGAAAGCAGCAAGACAAAAGCGAACAGTCACATACAAAGGATCATCAATATATGATCGGCAGATTTCTCATTAGAAACTTGAGGCAGAAGACGGTGGGCTGATGATATACTCAAAATGCTAAAAGGAAAGACATGTCACCAAAGAATCCTACAAAAATTAAAATTCCCAGATAAACAAAAGCTGAGAGATTTCCTGACCACTAGACCTGCCTAGCAAGAAATGCTTGAAGGAGTCCTGCAAGGTGAAAAGAAAGGACACCAGACAAAGCCTTGAAGCCATATGGAGAAAGAAAGGTCTCAGTAAAGGTAAATACACAGGCAAGTATAAAAGCTAGTACTATTGTAATGATGGCTTGTACTGTACTTCTTCTTCTTTTTTTTTTTTGGTGAGGAAGACTGGCCCTAACATCTGTTGCCAATCTTCTTTTTGCTTGAGGAAGACCGTTGCTGAGGTAACAGCTATGCCAATCTTCCTCTATTTTGTATGTGGGATGCTGTCTCAGCATGGCTAGGTAAGTGGTGTATAGGTCCACGGCCAGGATCCAAACCCATGAACCCTGGGCTGCTGAAGAGGAGCATACAAACTTAACCACTATGACACTGGGCCGGCCCCTATGTTTTTTAAGGGACTAACAGATTTAAAGAAAAAAGTTATTAGTATAAAAACTAGTATTGCCATAAATTCAACTTGTAATTCCAAATCGTGTTTTCCACATAATTTAGGTATTAGTGCATTTAAAAGAATTTTTAACTTATGTTTCAGGCACACATTATATAAAGATGTAATTTTGTGACTTCAAGAACTGAAAGGGGTGGGGAGGGAACTGTAAAGGAGCAGAGAATTTGTATGTTGTTGAAGTTAAGCTGCTATTATAATTCTTTATTATAGCCTTCTCTTCTATTTCCTTTATTCTTTAGTAAACTCATGGGATTTCTTCTCATAAATCTAGTGTCCACTTTCTAGCTTCCTCTTGTCTTTATGTGATGGTTGAATTTTGGACATGGTGTTAGGGCAGTGTGCTTGTTATTATCTTCAGCACACCTTAATTCCTATCTGGTGATATTTAATTCATTATTCATCTGTTTTTTCCTATCAAACTATCTTTGTAGAGTCCTCTAAATTATATGCTACATTTCCCTTTTCCTTCTTGACAAATCTTTCTCTATCACAACTTTTATAATGTCTCCTTCCCTCATGAAATATTTACTTTACATGTATTTCAAGATTGTCTTCAGGCGCCGGCCCCGCGGCCGAGTGCTTAGTTTGCGCTTCAGCGGCCCAGGGTTTCGCCAGTTTGGATCCTGGGTGCGGACATGGCACCGCTCATCAGGCCATGCTGAGGCGGCGTCCCACATGCCACAACTAAAAGGACCCCAAACTAAAAATATACAACTGTACCAGAGGGCTTTGGGGAGAAAAAGGAAAAATAAAATCTTAAAAAAAAAAAAAATAATAAAGACTGTCTTCAGAATGTAGTCTGGATTAAATGAAGAATCACAAAACTTCACATAGTTATTCACTAAAATTAAAACCAAGTTACGTGCTTTTGGGAACAGAACTTTTTCGCTGACAATTAACTGAGATCTGTGGAGGTGGGAGATAAGAGTCACAAACAGGACACAATAAAAAGTGAACTGTCAGATTCTAAGTGGAGTCAGAGACCAGTGAGAAGGTACTATATAAAGTAAAAGTAATCCATTTCCTAAATAGAATCTAATGTATAAATGTCAAGAGCAGTAAAATCTGAAAATCCTTAATTTGCTATCGTGATATTTACATTTACAATCTCACAATTTAGATATTACCTATCAAGAGTTACCAAGCAAAAGTCAGGGCCAGCCAATTAATCAAAATAAAATACTTGCATAGATGGAGAAGTTATATAAATTAGTTGCACTAAATATGCTATGTACTAAAGTGTCATAATCTCAATTTTACAAAATAATCTGAGCAACACTCAGTCATGTGGGATCTGGAGTTGAGAGATTATAGGACTTTTAATAAATTTTTAAAATTTAAAGTTCACAATTTCACATTTATTTCAGGGATAATTTTTGCATATGCCACTTATATCTTTCGGAATTGATTTTCATCATACCTGTGGTACATTTTCAGAGACTGGATTCTAAGAAAATTTTGATATTTACCCACTGCTTCTTCTTGGTCTGAGAAATTAGTTGTTTGTGCTGTGTTGCCAGCTTCTTGATTTCTTCTACAAATTCTTCTTTGCATTTCTCTTTTACTTGCTTACATTTTCTGTCCATCTCACCCTGCATATTGGCTACAGCTTTATTTACAGCTTGTCTTTTTTCTTCTTCCATTTCAGAACGCAGCTGAAATGAAAAAAAAGTTAACCCACAGTATGTCGGCTCACAATGTACACAAACAGCTACACTTACAACCTTCAGACATAGTTTCTACTTAAATGTTGTGCCTCTTCCCTTTATTTCATTAAGAGCTGTAAAAGATTCTGGTGAGAAAAGTACTATTATTAACTGAAATATTACAAAAGATGACTTCTTATATTCCTAGGTTTAAAAAGCAGCGACCTGCTTGATGCATAAGTGAAAGACACTAAACTACTATGGAACACGGATCCCACCAGGTGTCAGAAGGCAACGCCCACTGTGGGGCTGCTTTACCTTTTCTAGAGCTTCTCGTACAACTCTTTCAGTTTCTCGCTTGTGATCAGACTTCATTCGGTCTTTAAAGTCATTGAAAATTTTGGTGTATTTGTCGTGGCACATGCTCTGACACACTCCGTCACTGGTGGTCTGGGTGCTCCGATGCAGCATTCTTGGTGAAGAGGCACTTAACTTCTTGGTCTGAGTTGACACTGAAACTTTTTCGATTGGCTGAGGCATTGTGGGGATTTCCTGGCTGGAACTCACTGCTTCAGTTTCAGGCTCTGGTTCCTAAAAGATAAGGAAAGTGCCGAGATGTAAAACAAGCCCATGTAAGCCACCAGTTCAAGAACAAGCTCTATCAGGATAAAAACACAGTGATATACATAAATAGCCATATAATAAACTGTCGTTAAAAAACCATGTAATTAAGATGGTAAATTCTGTTATGTGTATTTTACCACAATTAAAAATAAACAAAAAAATGAAAAAACCCATGCAATTAATAGCTACGATAATTTTTAACAGGAACTTCATTCACAATTTCATTACATAACAATACCATGGTCTTGCTTTTAAAATAGACTAAACAAAAAAATTACCATATAAAATATAAAATCATTATCAATTTATAGTCACTTCTTTGGACTAGATTCATTAATAAGTTTCCTAAAACCCTAAGCCATTTCTCACTGAACATGTGTTTGCACTATGCCCTGATTTACAATTGGTTTTATTTTTTTACTTATTTTAAAAAAATTTTTGTGTGTGAGAGGAAGATTGGCCCTGAGCTAACATCTGTGCCAATCTTCCTCTACTTTTTTATATATGGGACACTGCCACAGCATGGCTTGATGAATGATGCATAGGTCTGCGCCCAGGATCCAAACCTGTGAACCCCAGGCCACTGAAGCGGAGCATGTGAACTTAACCACTAGGCAACCGGGCTGGCCCCTACATTTGGTTTTAAAACATACATGGATTACATAATTTAGAAAGGCTGAGCTTAACCATAGTTTCCTCCAGTTTTTAAATGCTGGCCTTACTGATTTACTGGATAAACCCTTTGTTTCTGATAATGCTATGAGAAAATATCAGAGGTCCAGGAAATGCAGCAAAGTGCCCCCCACCTAGGCAGACTTGGCCAGCAGATGCTAAATTGAGACAGAAACTCTCAGTATGCATGTGTCAATCAAGCGACAGCACATAACAGCAGGAAGGAGACTGGGTTCAAACATGATTGATATTATCTGATTGACGGCAAGGCATTTCACTTTCAGGAGCATCTGTCTTGGCCATAACTGAAAACATTTCCCATTTCAATGCCACCTGGACACTGCAAGGTGGGCAACTTACTTCTTTTTTGGGTTCCACACTCTGATTACGTCGTCCTTTCTTTGCTCTTGGCTCTTGAGTCACCTTTAGCTGTGGGCATCATAACAGTAACAGCATATTATTCCAGACGTTATGAAACACTTCTCTGCTGAAAATACTAGCCAGGGACCCACAGGTCAGAAGTGAGTAAGTGGCTCCCTTTTGTTTTAGCTCATCCAAAACCACACAGCTACACTTACTGAATTTCTGCTCTGGTGCAGACATTTACAGAGCTAAGGTGCCTCTGGAAGGAGCAGGGCACTGACTCTCTCACTGGCAGAATCAGGGTTGCTCGTGGCTTATCAGTTTGTTACTTGAATTGGTTTCTTTTGCAGAGCACTTTACAAATGTTTATATGAAAGGAAGGAGAAATGTCAGAGTCTCATCACAGTCAGGAGTGTGCACTAACAATGTTCACAGTTAAAATAACACTGACAGGTAGTTTCTCTCTGGGATACCACTCACCTGCTCATTGCTGGTAGAGGAGATACTGGACTCTGCCTCCTCCTCCCCTCGGTCCTCATTCTTAGACTTCCAAAATCTTCCTTCACGAAGGAAACGCTGATGCAGCTCCAGCTCATCACACGCCTTCTTCCACCCCATACTGCGCTTAACGTGCAGCCGATGAACATTGACTGTGATATCCTGTATGTTTTCAGAAGGAATCCAGGCCCTGTGAGAACAATGAAGCCATTGTCAGAAAATTCCAAAATGGTAGTGGACTCTACCCATTGTCAAGTCCAATCTGTGGCAATTCCATCTACTGAGGCTGTGAGTTACAGCTTGAACAAAGACTCTTACCAAGTAGAAAATAAGTGAGGTAACTTTTGTTTTTCACAGTCATCAAGGCAAAGTTCTCAGAATTGGAGAGGTTCACAAATACCTCAGAATTGTCACAAATTTCTTTAACCAGCTTAGCTTATCACAGTTAAGTCCTATTCAGAATGTTACCCCTTGTTGTTTTGAATATTAAGTTATTCAAAATCTAGCTATTTCCAGATTAGCACCACAGAATCATTTGAAAATGCCCAGAAATTTTCACGACACACACACACACACACACACACGTAAGAGGGCATCTAAAAGCTCTCACCTAGTAAGTTATATTTAGATTACGTCCCTATGCATTAGGTGAACCATGGTGGACAAACAAAGAAGTGTTGGTGCCATTCAGCAACCGAGTGCTCAACCACGAATGCAGCTGTAAGTGTGTCTGAATTATGTGTAATATTGATCTGAAACTAGAGAATGAAAAACCATTTGGTTTTACTGGAAAGAACACCTAAAAATTCAAGAGAATTTTCCTGGGCGCTAATCACTTTATTGGACTTTAATTAGCAGCCATCTAGAATGCTGTATCAACTCAACAACTGTTCACTGTGCACCAGTGAAAGGCACCACAAAGCTATGGCAGTGAACTGGGCCCACCTGATTTCAAGTATTACTGCCTGTGTGACCACGGGAGGAGATGCTGCCCAGACGGGGTTACAGTAAGCTGTTAACTAACGGCTGGAGTCCAGTGAGGGCACTCACTGTGCCCAGTTATTAGGATGACACTTCTACGCATGCTGTCTCTGACTTTAAGGACCCTACATTTTTGTCAGAAATGACTGAGAAACAATCCTGCAATGCAGCATGTAGTCAAGGGGATTCGTAAACTACATTTTGAAAAACTAAACTTTAATGCAAGAAGTGCAAACGAAACTTTGCTTGTGGCAGAGTTCCTCACCATTAGATCTTGCATTATTATTATAGTTACCCTTTCAGTCAACAAATATTTATCGAGAGCCTATTATGTGCCAGGCAATCAGTAAGAGTGTTTTAGTGCACATTTAAAAGCAGGTGTTTCTGAGAGGCTCCTGCTACAAGCAGTGCCGATTACCTAGAAGGACCTTGTGACTTCTAAGAGCAGTTTTTCCCCTTAACTTGAATTACCTATTTATCCCCTGGCTATAATAAAGCTGATTCACACCTATTCTTCTTTTGCTTTTTTTTTTGAGAGAGATTAGCCCTGAGCTAACTGCTGCCAATCCTTCTCTTTTTGCTGAGGAAGACTGGCCCTGAGCTAACATCCGTACCCATCTTCCTCTACTTTATATGTGGGACGCCTCCCACAGCATAGCGTCCCAAGCAGTGCCACGTCCGCACCTGGGATCCGAACCAGCAAAGCCCGGCCCACCGAAGTGGAACGTGTGCACTTAACCGCTGTGCCACCAGGCTAGCCCCCACATCTATTCTTAATATGAGACTTAATTAAGTCTCAGTGCATTTCATACACACATTCCTGTTCTCTTTTCATCAACTCCATTACTATAGATAATCAGATTTCAGTTCACTGGGTATGCAATCTGATCTATAAGAAAATAAAAATTAAAAAAAGGCAAAAAACCCCACAATTTAGAGTGAGTCTAATAAAAAGAGGTATAACCTAATTTGGCTATATCTACACATCTATCAACCCTGAATGCTCTGAGCACATGCAGGAAAAAACAGCTCAGTGACCTGATGGCAAATTAACTCAAAATGTTCTGCTTCTTTCTTGCCTGCATCTGATTTTCTACCAGCTCTTCCTGGCCTGTGCCATCCCATCCCCCAAGTACACAAAGCAAAAAGATTTAGCCCTGTTGACGTAATCAGATCTTAGCAACCACTTTTTTTCCACTGGCAGGCAAAATCTTGCCAATTCCACAAAAATCCCACTTAACGTTGAGCACGATCACAGTCGTCTTTCTTCCTGTGGCGTTACAATTTTCTCAGGGTCCAGGGAGTGAGCAGCATGTTTTGAACATAGAGAAGGGACTAGTTTGAAACCATTTATTTGTTTAAAGTTTTTTTTCTCCCACCTACATGTAAAGAGATGATGAACTGGCAGAAGAACATTTATTGGTGGTGATCACTGCACAACAATGTGATGTATTCAATACCACTGACCTGTGCACTTAAAATGTGATGATAGTAAAGAAATATAGATTTATATATATTTATTAAGGAGACTTGCAACTGGTGGCCCTTATTGGTCATCTCCTCTTGGTGTAAACATGTTGCTTAAGTGACGACTCTAAGTCATCACTATAAGTTTATAAAGTTTGCTTTTCAATAAATCAAATATTCTAATATGATACAGTATAATTTTTAAGGTATGTCCTCATCAATCATTCACTTCAATACCTTACTGGGCACACTGTAGACGGGAAAGGTAAAGGAAAAGGTTCTCGATTAATCATAAAATTGTAGATCTTTTATTTTCTAAAGTGCAGTCCTTAGAACCCCACCTACCCCAAATTTTTTAGATAAAAATCTTCCAGGAAATAAGAAGTGTCAGGGGGAAAAAAAACCTCTGGAAACGTATTTTGTGTTTTAATTCTCTCTTCAGGTGACAAACTCAGTCTAAGGACCCAAGTAGATTAGCTCAAATATTCTTTTAAAATATTTTCTTCCTAGTATACTGAATGACATAGATTAACTCATATTCTTCATAAAATCACTCATGGTCAAAGATAATATAAAGCTGTTTGAAAATTGATGGAATGGAAAAAAATATAGGCAAAAAATTCTGATTATCTGTTGTTCTTATCCAGTAGTATGGTTTTAAAAAGATAACTGAATTCTTTGTTTTTTCCAAGTTAACCGTATTTTATTTAATGAAATTGAAAAAACTGAATCCAACTTTCCCTGTTGTTTGCATATTTGTATTACAATGCTAACCTCTTCTGAGTTTTGCTCCATGTCAGGGACTGTGGTTAAGCCTTCATATGTAAAAATTTCTTCAAACCGTACAAAAAATCTTATGAGATAGGTACTGTCGAGGCCCTTATTTTACAAGCGAGGAAACAGGCTCAGAGAGACCAAATAACTTGTCCAGGACTAGACACAAGTGCGAGGACAGACATCACCCCTCGGTCTTCCTGGTATCGACTCAGAGACCATCCTCACCCACCTGCGGAGTGCGCACGGCCTCCCCACCTGTTCCGACGGGAAACAGAAACTGAAAGTGATGTACTGAGCATGGAAGATTAAAAATTACCACCTAATAACCATACAATTAAAACATTCATTTTGTAGTAAATTATGGTATCATTATTTAATTAATGTTTCTTGCCATGATAACAGTGTCAGCTAAGTGTGCATCTATCTATGAAAGAACTCTTTTTGAAATTTATGCTATTCACAGTTTTCTTGTAACTAGACTTCTATTTAAATTAAATGAAGACTAAGTAAAACTCACCATGGAGAGGAATAAAGTCCTGCATTCTGTAGCTTCTCTTACAGTAATGACAACTGCACAAGGCCTCACCCTCCAGGCATGACAGAAGATGCTTCAGGCATTGTAAATTCAAATCCTTGCAAAGTATGACTTTTAGATCATGTAACTGACTTTTGGCACTTTTCTCCTTTATTTTAATATCTGTGTTAAATGAACCCGCCCCCCAATCACATGTAAATTCTTATTCCTATGATAGCTTGATTAGTTAGACTCATCAATCTCCGAGTCCTATGATAGTTCACAAAACTTGAGTGCACATTTTTATAGGTGATGCTATTAGTGATAACATCATTTAGGTCAATGCTTTATGCTCTTAATTTTCAATGTACAATAAATGTTAAGGCCTTAACATCACAATGAAGGAGGTAGCTATAATTTTATAGTAGGATAGTTCAGCAGTCTTTGTATGAAATAATAATCCAAAAATAATTTTATAGTAATAAAAATAGGTTTTACTCTTTGGATATATATATTCTTATATTATGAAAATGTAAATTTTTAAGTTTTGCTGTATACATCTCCCTAGCGACAGAAACTTTAAAATCTATATTGGAAACAATGTCTGGTAGTTAGATGCATATAATTCTTATGCACATGTAAGGTATTCACATACTTTCTTACATCAAGGCTTGACGTGCCCTACTCTCGAGTTGATTATTTTTGTCTATCATTTTAATAACAGAGCCTTGGAAAGATGGTTGAAACAACTGTAATGTCATTATAATACTATGAATGGGCACATTCTGAGAACCGTTCCACACCAATGCCATGAGGAAATCAGTCCCAGCGCTAACATGCCTGAGTTCAACAGTGTCAGATACTGAAACTGTCCCGTTTAGTAAACAATATCTGAAATATACCTAGAAATACAATTTACAGAAATCACTGTCAGCTGCCTAGTCCACTTATGTGCTGATTTCTTTCTTCAATTTAAAATACTTCGTTCTGTTTCTGATGGAGAAGCCCCCAGGACGCTGGAAACAGCCAGACTGTGTACTCTCCGGGACTCCTCAGACACAGCTGTGACTGCTGTGCACGGACCACAATTACCTTTGGTGGTGGTGACCGAAGAAGCGGACGTCAACTTGATTGTCCTCTTTCTGCATGACTTTGGCTGGCCAGAATCCAAAACCTTTCATTTTAGCCCAAACCAGCTCATGATTAGGTATCTGGAAATAAAATGTTTTACCGTGTCAAATTACTTTTAAAGTATCAAATACAAGTATATCATTAACATTAACTACTTAGTCAAGTATAATCCATTATTTTGAAAATATTTCTTTTCTAACTCCCAAACACATAGAACTTTTTTTTCTGGAACTAATTTTACCTTCAATAAAAACACCAAAAAATGAACATTTGCATAAGACTAGCAATATGGATGTTCATTTCTCAGTAGCGATAGGAAAAATATTCTCTTGGTAGATGGTAGCACTTGGAATGAGGCAGTCCCCGAAACCAAGGGCGTGTGAAAACAGGTCCACAGAAGACCCAGCTTAATCCAACACCTAAGAGCCTGTTAGAAACAGGGTTTTAAGGCCTGCTCCTGACATACCGCGTCAGTGATCCACATTTTAACGAGACCCTCACGTGCCTGAGAAGCATAGCACTTCTCTAAGACCGGTGGCCTCTTTCACTTGAGTCACTGGGGGCTGCCCCAGAACACCCACAGGCTTCTTGTCAGCACCCTCCTTGAAATCATGCCACTTTAGGGGAAACTGCATAGCTATAAATATATATAAAGTCTTAGATTTCTTGTAAAAGAACGAGAGGAAAAGCAAAAGTTCACTTTACCATATATTGAGGGACCCAGTGTTTACTCTTATTCTTAAGATCCTCATTTCAAAGCCAGAAATGGATAATGATTCAAGTGTTTTCCCCATGTTTCAGTTTCTATACTCATTAAAACCATATATACCATGATACAAAAAAGATTATTTAGCAAGGATTATAATCTTTAAGCAAATTGGAAACAAACTTCCTTAGGGCAGTACATCACACACTTAAGAAGCAAAAAACAAAAATCACAAAATTTCACATACACAAGGATAGCAGAACCAATTGTCAGGACGAGCATTTGACAAATAGAAGCAATTCTTACAAAGCTGTAGTTCATCCAGCTGAAAAAGAAAAGCAACTATTTTAGCCTACATAAAATATATGTGCGTTAAATTATATAAAACAGATCCATATAAATTAACATTCTCTTTCATGTACATAGTCTTGAATTTTTAAACTTAAATTGTTAAACAAATTTTTAAGTTTTCAACAAATGATACTGGAAGAGCCTGCCACTTTGCTGTCTGAACCATCCCTGTGGTCCCAGACTGCACTTACAGCAGAAGACAAATTCCTGAGCAGGCTGGCATGTTTGACCTCTGTTTCCCAGCCTCGCTGGTGCCTTTCCACTGTTCAGCACTCAGATTAATGCTATTTCCTTAGAAAGGTCTTCCTGATCTACCCCTATCAAATATTCACTACCAATAACAGCAATCCTTACTTTACCTCATTCTCCATTTTAGTCCTTGTTCTCTTTCATAACAGTCTTTTACAACTTACAAAGAAACACATTTTATGTGTTTCTTTTTTTGTCTCCCTCTTCAGAACACAGCTCCATGAACAGGAAGCAAGTACCTTGGATCACATTTTATTCCTCCTAACAGATCAAACGGCATATAGCAGACACTCAATAAATATTTGTTGAACAAATAAAGAAACGAAAGTCAAATCTGAAATGAATTCAAGAAACAAAACTTGCTATGTAAATTGAGACACTTCTGCAAAGATAGTATGGTTACAGGTGAGTGTTTCAAATAAGAAATACCACAAGAAAAACCCTTCCCTAATATGTACAGCCCCTCCATCTGAAAGTAGAGCTTTCCTAGGAAACCTTTCCTAAGCCAAGATGGCGTAAAGTGAAGAAGCAATTACCATTAATTTACATGGGAAAAATTTTTGAGTATTCCCAGACTGAAAAAATAATCTACCAAAACAAACTGAGCTAAAGCAGAGATGCTCAGAGACACAGCTCAAAGCTGTGACCCTCATTGCTGAGTGCAGGTCCTGGGGAAGGAGCATGGCGGCGCCACTCCCACGGCTCGTTGCGTGTGCTGCCTCAATACGGGCTTGCGGCAAAAGAAACATGCTAAACGTTATTTTCACCTTTTCTCTGTAAAAGCAAAAATCCTCCTCAGATTTCTTTGTGTTAGCAAAAACAGGTACTAATGTAGGTCTTTCATAAAAGCAAAGTGCTGTAACTCAAACTTTCCGATAGTAAGGGAAACCTGTATTCCATTTATTGTATAAATATGAACTTTGTTGTCTAGCTGGCTTTTTGCCTGTGTAGTCTAATAGGAACTCAAATTTGAATCTTTCATTCAAAGAGGCTAACATTTATTGAGTGTCTGCCCTGTGCAACACACTTACATGCATTATGTAACTAATACTCTTAAGGGTAGTTACAGAAGAGAAAACATTCTTTATACAAGTTACTTAGTAACTAAATCTAACTCCCAGGACTTCTTTGAGAATAGTTCTTCAAGAACTTCTTTCCTTTCTACTTCCATTATTTCCCATGTATGTTAGACATGGAAATAAAATTATATTCAAAGGAAATGGCAAAATTAAAATGTATACAAGAGTGGAATTCTGAAATAAGTTAATTTGGAATACAGCAAGAGTTTAATTATTAGGCATGGATAGTACCTCATGACATGTGTCTTTATATAGCATCCTTGCTATGTCAGCTTGCTCACTGTCTGCTGTAATTAAAGATAGATATTATCTATTACCAGTCATCTAGAAACACAAGACTATCAAAATTAATACAGTCATCTAAATTTTCCTTCAGTTTGACAAAAGTGGACATACACCATTTAAAATGAAACTGTATATTTTAAATATAGTTCAGGCAGCAAAATAAAATTCTATCGGCAGCTTTAATTTTGTATCCAGTGCAACACTGATTCTACAGGTAAGGAGCGGCCTCTTTCTTTACCTTTGAATGACGGGATTTTAACAGGGAAACGATGGGAATTAACCAAAGTATTTCTAACAAACCTCTCAACTAAGTTTATAAGTTTCTGTATAAAACTATAAATAACAGTTTCATCATTTAGTGTACTAGAGTTTTGCTTTTGGCCAGTCAATTCTATAACCTATGACTGTACTACCAAACATTTTTAAGTTTAAACCCTAACATTATTACTTATAAGTCATTAAAGTATTAATTTTTTAATGTAATGCTTTATAAAAGATATCTCTCAACATGAAATGTAAATGTATGTAAGTAAAAATGCACATAAAAGAAGAAAAATATTCAACCTCCATAGAAAATCACTGTGTTGTGGAGAAGTAGCTGAGCATCAGCTTTGAACTCTTCGTAACTTCGATATTTCCCTTCATTCACTTTCTGCAGAAGGCAAAAAACAAGACAGCAAAAACAGTTACTAGGCAAAATATCTGCTGGCATTCTGCCATTAAGGTCAGAGTGTGGGACCTATCAGGGGTTTCCAGAATGACATTCTGACGACTCCTGTGTCCCACGGTGTTGATGAAATGCACGTAAAGGAAACCACGACTCCACCTGCAGTCAGAAGCCGGCAGAATGGGGAAGCGTGGTAGGCCCAATGCTCTGTGGCCGCTGTTGTCCTCTATATTAATTTACTAGTGTGAACTCTGCAGCCTGAACATCTTATTCTGCAACAATGATAGGAGCTGCTGCTAAGCTTTGTAAATAAGGAAAGCTTTGGTTAATGTGTGTGATAAGACCCTAACTACACACATACCATTTTTATAACACAGGAGAATAAAGATTAAAAAAAAAAAAAAGAACTGTTAGCCTCTATGACAGTTAAATAACTACGAAAAAGATACATTCATAATTCTGAATTAGGACTAGGTACTGATTTATAAACAATTTAAAAATAAAGTCCTAGATGTTTCTCTGTGCACCAAGGCAATGCTAGGGTTTCTTCTGTGTTAGACCAGTGTATGTAAAGATTTCCATCATTGGATCTCTGTAGCTTTGCCTTTAGCTGCCAAAGGGAAGGATTATGGAGGAAATTTGAAGGTTTTTTTGGAGGGGAGGCAAAATTTTGGGAAGAAGGGTATGTGACAAAGTTTCCTAAGAAGTAGCCAAGAGGTATTTTCTTATCCTGGTGATACTCTTAGGCAATCAGCTTGAAAAAAGCTTGGCTTCTAAATGCTGAGGACTCCAAAGAATAATCAAGAATGCACCTTTCTATCAAAATCCTCCAACACCCAACTCAGCTGCCCCTTCTTCACGCAGGCTTCCCAGATATCCGGGCTGGAGGTGCCTGCCTCCTGTCTGATATCTAGGGCTACAGGACTTATTTATAAACACTGATATCCAAGCTCCAGCCTGAATTTCTGATTGTACTGGGCTTGAGGATGCCCAGGCGGTGGCAGTGTCAAGGTGACCCCACATACACCCAGGTGGACAACTGCACCAAGCATTCCCAAAGCACTTCTGTGATTTTGATGTTTGCACCATCATGCCCTGGACTGTAAGCTCCTGAAAGCATAAAAATCATGTCTTCTCTTCATTTTCTTTCCAGTGTTTTTCTCAGGGTCAGCACTTGCTTAAGCACACAGCCAAGACACCATCAACTTACTGGTGTTCTCTATGCCTGTGACGGGAGGCATCAGACTGGGGGGATCTGGGACAGTGCCATGCAGGGAGAGGAAGCCACATGAGCAAAGGCGGGGGCAGGACAGGCAGCTGGGTTCTTCATCCCTCTTCAGAAGATCAGGCAAAGAGGCTGTGGCTGAGGCTACGCCATCTGGGTGCTTGCTTTCATTCTAGGATTTGCCAGCCACTTGAAGAAAACAACCTTCCTTTCCCCTCTTCTTCCACTGAAATGATACACCTTTAGTCTTTCTCAGCAGCTAAGAGGATTAGGAAACCTGTAAGATGATTTAAATTGATTCCTATAACCTCCCTATCAACTACTGTGACCAATCATTAGCTTTTAAAATTTCAAAATGACACATAAGGTATGGAAATATTAATTCAGCTAACTGAATTATGGAAACTGGAAACATGTCAAGGTATTCTATTGGATTTTATTGTAATTTGTAATTAAATATTAGCAAACCCATTAAGAATCCTCAGGGAGAGTAGGTAAAATTAAGCACTTTAAGAATAATTAAGTTTTCTAATTATAATCTTTGTTTTGTTCAAGTTCATTTCATTGTTTCCCAAGACTTTAGATAAATTCTATGCTCTAGTTTTTCCTTTACTACTGCTAAAACTAGGACACCTCATCCAGATATGAATTCTCTACATCTGAAATATTAAATTGACCAGGCTAGAACACATTTTCTTTAATCAACAAGTATCATTAATCTACAGATTGTTTAAAACCAGGCCGTTTAAAAGATGACCCTAACTTGCACTGGAGCGAGCACGTGAGATCTCAAACAGCGGCAGTGTTCACTGCGCCTTTCTGTTGCAGGAAGAGAATGGGCAGGCACACTATCAAGGAGGAATGGCAACTGGATCGCACTCAGCTCCAAGTCGCTGGTCATCTGGGAGCAATGGGGTGTTTCCGAAGCAGGAAGGCAGGCCAGCTTTACCTCCTGTATGGTGGGGACGTCGACTGCTGAGTGTACGAGCCTCCGGTACATCGGGTGTTTGTTGTCCTTCCCCTTTTTATTAAGGTCTATAGCCTGAAACGTCATTAGAGACATCAGTTTTAAACGCGGCTAGGGAGAGACAGGTAAAACATCAATTTCTAAACAACAAGTACTCTAGAACTTAAGAGAAAAATGTGCATGCACTACATAGTTTAACGTGGCATTCCTCTAAGTTTTGATAGAAAGAAGAGTTTTGGAAAATTTAATTTCATTTTAAACACAAATTATCAATGAAAATGTTCATTCTGATAAATGGAATTTAAAAATGTAAATGCTTCTAATCTAATGCAGCTAAAGAAACGCCTGTATTAAAAACAAAGAGCAAATAATGTAAAAGCCTCTATAGAACTATTGAGTGCACAAAAGCAGCATGACAGCAGCAGTCTCCACCCTTTACAGGGCTCTACACACATTTGCTGCCTGTCAGTCATTAACTTTTAAAGAATGAACCAGAGTAACACACACTTGGGGAGACTCTGAAAGACCCCTGCACAGGACTCACCCTCTCCTTCATGCGGGAGACGATGAACCTCAGGTAGGTGCTCATCTCCTGCTTGTTTGTATTTTTCTTCTTGATGCTCTGTTAAAAACAGAAAAGGCCAAATGTAAAATCTGATCATTTATATGTCCATATTCATCTAAAAGACTTCTATATATAAAAGATTATAGTATGCAAAGATTTTCAATGTATGTGATACAGGGAAATCTTTGAAATTTGCATAACAAAAAAGCATTGAATGCAACAAGGTAAGAATCAGAAAATATTATGTTGTACTGGGCATAATACCTTAGAGAATTATGCATTTTTTCTTTTCTTGACATTTTAAAACTTCAACCAATTTTCAGATAAAAATAAATAATGACAATACCAATGATGATGACATCATGATGACAATGTAAAATCACTTCTTTCCCCCAAAAATAAAAAGATGGCTGAAGTCCTTTAGGGGAGCATTTCAAATTAGCAATATGGAATGGTAAATTTCAACATACCATTCTTTTTAATTAAAAAGGTTATTAAAAGTCTATGTCGCTAATGATTATGTACAGTGTAGCTGCACACACCTACATATCTATTTTAAAGTGTTATGGATCTATTCAGTAATAACTCCAATTTCTATTAATCTGGCCTAAAAGCTAATTAGGTTCTTCAATTTCTCTCTCAGAAAATCTAGCTTCACATGAAGAAAAAAAGGATTCTACCTTTTATGTCATTTCTAGACAGCTAGGAAACAAGGACAAGCGTCCCCATTTCCTTAGTCAAGGTTAAGGCATCATGGCAGACACTCCACTGTAGGCAGACGGCCCTGCGGAGGACTGAGGAGGCTGGGCCACTGTTTAATGAATGCTTTAACTTTTTCAGGCCACTAGATTATGATTCTCTGTCCAGTGGTATTACCCCAAAAAGAACTTTATACGCAAGAAGTCATCATAATAGCAGAGGAAGGAGCAAACATTTCTCATGTAACGAGAATTCTTAGGCAGGGCGTAAGCGAACTGATTATACATACACACAAATAAAATATCTGAATAAAAAGTGGAAAAGTATTTTCTTAGCTGCAGACTTAATTTCATATACTTCATGTTTAAAGCGATATCCTCCCTCCACTTCCCACCGGAATTCTTTGGTAATGTACACAGTCAATGTTTCTCTCCTTCCTTAGCTTTATTTTAGGACCTGTACATAGAGCTTCTAAATTTACGCCAATCACAGAGCAGCTTTTCTCACCCCTGGCCATACGCAGACACACTGGCGGAACTTCTATGAAATGCAGGTGGGCTTTACCCCTGAGCATCTGAGCTGGAATTTCTGGGGGAAGGTCCTGTGCTCTGTATGTTTCTTCATTCATTTATCTGTTAACTCCTCAGGTGGTTGTGACACACGGCCAAGACTGAGTACCAATGGTGTAGATATGGAGTGTAAAACGCAATAATATTCCCTGGACCCCAGGTTTATAATCTTTGGGGGAGGGAAGCTTTAATGTAGCTTTCAAATTCTCATTTTTAACAAGATCTCTAGTGATTCTCATGCACACAAACATGTGAGAACTATTAGCGGCTCCCTTCTGTAGGCCAGAGAACAGAGAATGATGCTCTGTTTCTGCATTCTGCAAACCCCACAGGACCTGAAGCACAATCAGCCATTAATGCTTTTGAACAAATGTTCTTCCAACAGGGACATCCTTCCACATAATGCTTTCTACACTAAACAGCTTGATGAACTGTCGGATACAGGGAAGAGAAAGGATAAGAGGGCCAAGAAGGCTGCTTTTTTCTCACTTCTTGGGAAACCTGCAATCCCTTAAAAAGAGAGGAGAATAAAAACAAATGCCTCCAGCTACATGCTCTATCATGCCAACTCCAAAATATTCTGGGTGAACTACTAAAATTGCTAATCCCACATATCACACTGATCATTCAATCATAAATTTGCATAAATTCAGATATAACAGCAATCTCATCACGTTAGGAGTCTTGTAATATTATCTGTGGGGTTATAGTTCTTTCGATAGGTAACATTATTTAGCGGAAATACAGATCAACACTTTAGGTAGTGCTGAAATAGAATTTTAAGTTCATTAAATACTGTGCCCAGACCTTCCCTCAACCAAGAAGGGTGGGAATACTCTCCTCCCGGGGTCTTCCTTTGAATATCACAAGCTCAAGTGGGGAATGAGAGCACTTGCAGCCCATGTCCATTAGTGTTGGGACATCTACAGTCACCTGATTAGTGGCGGTGGGATGGGTGCCTCACTGCATCTACCACATAAGGCTGCCCCGTCTCCAGGGCTGCTGGGTATTTTTCACACATGCACAGAAACATGCTCCTCCCTTCTGCACTCTAAACATCAGCCTATTAAGTACTTCACTGTTAGTCGGAATCTAACCTCTTTAAATTTTTTAGAGCCTTAGAAAATAAAGTAATTCAATGTTTCTCTATGGGTAAAATTTATGCAGTGCTAGAATCAGAATATCCTATCTAAATCATTCTTTCTTTGAAACAAAAACACTTAGAAACAGTCAGGGAAATGCTATTTTACTTTTTTGCTTAAGTTTAGGTAACTCGTGCACTAAATTGTTCATGTAATTCCCCAGTTTAAATAAAGATCTATTTTCAGTTCCTACTTCCTTTTCATAGAAAAGCTACACAAAACATGGATATTACACGCACTCACAATGCTTTCACTTTGGTTTCATCTGCTTAAACATTTTTAAATGAATTGCTAATTTAATGTAGCCATGTGCAACAACATTTCTTTTTGGGAAGACTCCAAATGCACAGAGTTCAGGCTGAGGACCTTAACTTCACAAAAATAAATAATAAACTAGAGGGTGAAAATCTGATTTTGTATCATATTTCAATATGTTCAGAGTCAAGTTGCTAGAGGATCTCTTTTCTTGT
Source organism: Equus quagga (assembly GCF_021613505.1). Classification (NCBI taxonomy): domain Eukaryota; kingdom Metazoa; phylum Chordata; class Mammalia; order Perissodactyla; family Equidae; genus Equus; species Equus quagga. The sequence continues at coordinate 32,153,151 of NC_060278.1, forward strand.
AGATGTAGTTACAAGTGATGATAGGAGTTTGGAAAAATGACTGTTTCAGCAAAATGTCAAAGGAGACAAAGGGAATGTGACTTTCATGGCTAAATGGATAGGACCCCCTTCTTCACAGCTCTGATTCCTTCAAACAGCAACTGCACGTACTCCCAAAGGAGTCTGCTACACATTTAATAAAGGGCTACTCAGATTGGGACATCCAACTTCCCTGTTGACCAACTCTGGTTGTGCACTAGAACCACCTGGGAAAGATTTAAAAAACACCAGTGTCCATTTATATAAAGTTCTATCTGTGATGAAAAATAATGGGAACAATGGCTGTCTGGGGGGGAGGGGGATTCAGGGGTCACACCTGTGTTCGGTGGGACTTGGGGGCACAGGTGTGTGTGTGTTTGTCTATTCATCAAACAGTGCATTCAAGACTTGTGCAAATCACTGCAATGTAAATTTTACCTTGAAGGAAAAACTCATCAATGTCACCCAGAGACCTCACTAACACCAGTTTAGGGAGCGGACTGGGCTTTCACAGTCCTAACTCCCAGGTGTTTCTAACATGCAGTCCTGACCAAGAAGCACTACCCAGCATCATAAAAGAGGCTGTTTACTTACACAAATGTGCGCAGTGGTTCCAAATGAAACCTTCACTGCTGTACTGAGAAGTGTCAAGTGCTGTATTTTCCAAAGTTCTCTTTTAAAGCGACATACCAGATCTACTAAGTTTCTCCTTCTACTTACTCAGACAAACAAGAATGTACCTCTCTTATGTTTTAACTCTTTGTTGGTTCTTTGCAGTTACTGTATGAGAAACTTCAATGATTTGGGCTATATAGAAAGACTCACCAAAAGGAGTTTCAGAGCCAAAGAGGATTATTTTTTTGAAAGCCTCCATGTAACTTGTTTATTGAGGTCACAACAGTTTATAACATTGTGAAATTTCAGTTGTATGTTTTTATTTGTCAGTCACCATATATTACTTGTTTATTTTTCCTTTTCACTTGCTGCCCAATACATCTTTTCTGGTGACAAATATGGGACTCTACTGAAGATGTGGGGCAAGAAATGAAATGCATACAAACACTCAGGTTGCTAAGCAAACAGCTGCCTGGATGACACAGAGTTCTGCGTCTGGACCTCCTGCTGCTCCAGGCATGTCCAGGAGGCCGGTAGGAGCCTGCTTCCCAGATGCCCCGGACGCGAGGGCTGAGGAGCTCCCTTAGCAAACTGAAGCAAACAAAAGAGAGGACCCTGAACACATGCAAAATCTCTCTCAATAATTTGTAGGGACAAAACATTTGCTGCAAGACACTTTCATGTTTGCTAAACTTGGAGGCTTTCTTTCTGACACTTTCCAGTGATGATCTAGAGATTCAGCATTTCACGGAAGATCAACAGAGCACTGCAGCGTCTATCCTAGGGCTGCACCATGAGACTTGTGGGTTTTAGGTAATATGTTGTGAGCTGCCTTATGTGACATTCACAGCAGAGTGCTTCAGGTGGTGCCTGTCAACCAAACCAAAACACTTATAGTGGCTTGAGAAAAAGTCAACATAACCAAGAAATTAAAGGAGCAGCTTCAAAGGTCAACGCTGTTCTGTCTGTAACATAACTAAGCAGATAGCTCTTGACAAAAACGTCAGAAAGACAAAAAATAATGCTGTATGACATCTGCATACTGTTTCAGATCCAATTCTTTCGCAGGCTTTGGAACCGTACCTATCTTCTACTTGCAGACCTCAGAATTCCTCAGTACAGGCCTCTCTGTAACACTGCACAGCTCAGAATCTAACAGAGTGCAGCCCAGTAAGTTTGGGTAACTGTTCCTATCACCTGGTAGCATATAGGAGTGACTCTGATCAATATCTACAAATAATCAAGAGAGAAACTTTCTATTACATGGCCAAAGTTGTTGCAACCATTTTCAATGACAATAATTGCATGGCTGAAGCTGTGTTACAAACGTGTGTAAGACATCCACTAAAGTAAGATGCTCTTAAGTACACTGCAGATAACTGAGGGGCTGCTTTCTTCTACTTTAAGGGAAAAATAACAGAAAATCTTGAACATCTTCTTGAGTAAGGGATTCTTAAGCCAGTTAAAAATAATTTCTCGGTTACAGCAAATCAGATGAGTCTGGGTAGATACCACAGACAAAACACGCATGAACTAATTCAGCCACTCTCGGTGACTTATGGTGTTTTTGGCTGGAAGAAGTATGAGCAACTTTTGATCCTGTCAAGGTTTATCCACAGCCGATTATTGATAACAATGCCTAAGCATCATTATTTGAAGGAGCATTCAGGATTACATGGTCTGGAATTTTCAGTGTTGCCCAGGCACCCAGCTTTTCAGTTGTAGAAACACATTTTGGCAGAGAATGAACTTATGGAAATACCATTTCAGTACACCAAACATCCAAAAGAAAGAAAAGTCTGAAATCAGAAATCTGTACGTCTTTTCCTTAGATAATTATTTGTGCTATAAGTTTGGTGCTAGAGTTCACCAAATCTAAGTCCTCAAGTCTGTGACTGAACAAGACAAAGGCTTCACACTTTCTTTGGGATTCTCAATATCCTGAATGGTCTTCCCGCAGCAGGCAAGATCAGAGGTCAGCAAACCTTCTGAGAAGGGCCAGAGAGTAAATATTTCAGGCCTGAAGACACACGGTCTCAACTCTGCCATGATGGTGAGAAAGCAGTCATAACTGATGCATACGTTCCACTAGCATGGTTGTGTTCTAATTAAACTTTTGGATAGTGACATTTGAATTTCTTATAATTCTCATGTGTCACAAAATATAATTCCTCTTTTTTCTTCAACCATTTCATAATGTAAAACCCGTCCTTAGCGCATGAGCAGTACCAACAGGTGGCAGGCTTGATTTGGCCCATGGCCAGAGTTTGCCAACCCCTGACTAGACTCTGAGCCTTGTGAACACAGGGTCCCTAGTGGTCTAGTTCAGGGTTCCTTTGCCATGGCCTTGTACAGCATCTGGCAGGGTAATGGTCAATAAATGGCAGTTGAATGGAACTCATGGCAGTTGTTACTAACCAACTTCACTGCCTACTAGAAAAACTATTTCATGTAGTTGAACTAAACAATACAAGATCCTTCCAAAATGTGAAACACTTATTCATACCCCAGTGTGTCGGCATATTTGTCCACTATAAAACACTTTACTTCTGGTGTGTGAACCATTTCATTGCCAGTTGACACCTAAATATTGCTGCTGGCCTCTAACAACCAAAGGCTGACTTCAATGTTAGTGAGCTCACGATCATCCGAGTATGAGCTGGAAAGCAGATTCCTGAGCCTCGGTCCCAAGGCTGTGTCTAAACAAGCACATCAGGTAATTCTGGTACAGGTGGCCTCTGGATCTTACTGGAGAAACTCTAATCTGCACATAAATTACCTACATTGTTTGAGGAATCAAGAAGCTCCAGGCTCTCCTCTATAACTATCTGTAATCACGGAATAGAAAAGCACCACAATTAATTTTATCTGCACATAAACTGCCTATGTTGCTATGGAAACCAGAGGCTCTACAGTATTCTCTACAAGCACCTGTACTGATGGAATACAAAGGAATCATAAAGAATTTAAAAGAAAACCCAACATTTGAGACTTTAACAGTAGAGCTGCTCTGGTGAAGTGGCCCAAAGTCCTGCCATTTCTCCTCGCATACTGGGACCCCAGGAGCCCATCAAATGACAATCACTCTCTAGGACAATTTTCTAACAGTATACCTATGTTCAGTCTTTTTCACTCCCAGTACCGACATACTGAAATTAACTCTCCTTTACAAGACCAGATGAGCAGAACACCACATCTATTGCCAGTACTAACGGTAGAAAACATGGCTCACCCACTTCCACATGTGGAGTACCTTACATCTAACCATATGGATTCCCTATAGCTCCATCTTAAACTTCCCACAGCCAATCCAGCAACAGTCATTTGCACTTGTTTCCGGCAATAGTTTTTTTTTAAGTTAAAGGAATTTAAATTTAAGTTTAAAAACTTCCTCTTCCTCACAAATATGCCTTCTTACTCACAGGTCAAGTTGGAACTGTGAGGCAATTCACACTGCTAAGGATATCTTGAAGTGGATTCTTGGAGCGTGTCGGCAGACATGACTGCCCACACACCCCTCTCCAGCTGGGAAGTTGGCCCTGCAAAAGACTAATGCACAGTGTTTCCAGACTTGTTCATCCAGATTTACACAAGAGCACCGAATGCTACTCCAGCTGTGTCTGCATTTATTAATTTGTACAAAGTCAACTCTTTCCTCTCTGATTGAGGGCGGCAAGTTTTGGTTAAGTCAGATGATACACTCAGCTTTGTAGCAGCTGGTCTAGGGTGATTTACCAACTATTAGAGCATAGTCTCAAATTAATTCCATGGGCCACAAAACTGACTGATATTGTAAAACAATGTAGTATTTCCAAATCCACCACATCCATATAGTCACAAAGAAATGGCTAAAATATTATTAGCTACAGAGAGGTGTTATACATGTCAGAAATGTTATCATTTTAATATTAAATGCACTTTTGGGGGTAACTTTAAGCTCCTTTGTAGCATATTACAGGGACATAAGAATAGGAAAGGGACATTCATAACAATTTTATGGAACACCAGTTTTGCATCTACTTGTTCCTTCCCCTTTCTACACAACATTAGCCTTGAAAGAATGAACAAGATTCAAAAGGCAGAGGCAGAATGTATTCTTCAGTGGAATAAGTCTTTCCATTCTTCCCTGAAAACAAATTACATCTCTCTATTTTTGGGTCATGGAATGAGTATTTGTTTTCTGCTTCCAGTCAACAGGAATACTACCTGCCTACCTCTCCAATCCTTGTCCCCCAACCTCGGGCATTTGCAGAGACGATAAAAGGAAATTGTGTGTGCTTTGTACATATTTTCAGTTTATCAATACTGGAAACACTAAATAAAAGTTTCTATTTATCTAGATTAAGTTGCAACCATCCTGATGTAGGAAGCAGCCCAACTATCATCTCCTTAATCCTTTAGAGTTCAAAATAAGAGATAAAGTTCAATTAAAATTCTAAACAAACCACCAAAAGATACATCATGAAGACCAAATACACCACCACCCAAAACATTCTGCACTCATAGACCAGCCACTCTGACCATAACACTGTTAAATTCATCATGGGAAGGCAATGTAGAAATATGTTCATTTTTTCTTTCTTGCTTGGGTCCAGTTTCACAGAGAGATTAGAGAATAATACATGAGATTTTATAGTTTTATATCTTAGATCCAATTTTAAGAATCCTCTGGCTTCATCAACGTTCCCATTTCTTTTTCCTCCAGTCAAGCTTGTGATGAACAGAAAATGACCTGATAAAAGTATTTGCTTCGGACGAAGATCTTTTTAAAATTAATTTTCTACTTTTGTTAGTACAAAAATATGATTCAGCTGTCTTTAAAAATTGTAAAAATATTTAATGTTCACTTGTAGTGTTCAATACTATGATTGTCTACCATAAAAAACAAACGAAAACATGGCTTCTACTTCTATTTTATTTAAAAATCAAGTCTCCATTCTAGATTTGTTAATATGTATCTTGAAGGTAAAGGTACTTACTTTTAGGGTGAAAACACTAATAAATTTCCCACACTAACAAAAGAAGATTGACCAGAAAGCAAGAATACAGTTTCAGAGTAGATACATAAGGAATTTATGTTCAAAATATTTTCATTTAGCATTTTGCCCCATTCATTCTGAATACTAAATGAGCATTCTATTTCTGGAATTAAACAGCCGAAAGAATGAAAAATGAATTCAGAAGTAAACTCTATCTCCAGGTTCAAGAAAAGTTTTCATCTTTTTTTTTTTAGCTACCTTAACAATAAAATGTCACAGTGCAATGACTCAAACATAACTCACCCAGAAGCACGTCAACATTAAGTCACTACGTACCCAACTGATAAAACTCTAGGTGGCCTCCCAATGGCAATTCAGCCTTGGTTCAGTCTTAGCAGACCAGTTAAATTCCTTCATTTTCAGTATCTGCCTAATGAGTACACTATAACCCATGCAAAAAATACCTGGGGCTTAATATCCAATTTAGAAGTTAATCTTAAATGCTTTCTATAGACATTTTTCTATATGTCTATTTTCAAAGTATTAAGTTTCCTGTAAAATGTATACCTTCATTCTAAATATTTTAGAGAAGCCACAGTAGTAGGGAAATTTTAGGAACAGTTTCTATTAGTGTGGAAGTGCACTTAGGGGCTCTCTTCCACAGATCTTTGTAGATGACTAGTAGTCAAGAGCAGGGGTCAGAGGAGGAGATGCTGCAAACTTGAGAGTGTTTTTGGATTAGATATAAAACCAAAGTATTTAAAAATTATTAGTAAAATTCTCCTACAGAGATTCTTCATTTCCTAATGTACATTTTCTTGTGTTTCTGTATTTTATGATTCACTAATTTGTATATTAACACAAATTTTAAAATTTGTGATCCTTAAGGAGAGAAAAATGCCATGCGAAATAATTGTGGGAGGATGAGTATTTTCTAGTTTTTAAATACATACTGGAATAATATATCCCCTGTTACCTTGAATAAATTACCTTTTTTTAAGGTCACTTAAATTGACCCTTTCATATAAAAGTCACAATAAGTATGTCATAAAAGCATGTAAAGTGAACCAAAGTTTTTAAGAGGATAAAAAGAATAGTAATATAAAATTTGTATATTATAATATAAAACAATTATAAGAGTCTAAGATAAAAATTTTTGGTGGATTTCACTGAAGCAATATTCTATTTCAGAGACCCCAATATAGAAAAAGAGACAAACAGATCACTGTGGTCCTCCCATTCTAGTACCTTCTATGTGCTCACAGTAAAAGTACATAATACACAATTTAGAGCACTAAATTCTGTTCCCTAATGACATTTTAGTCTAAATATAAAATTTTCACTTACTTGAAATGAAAAGGAGCAGTAATATGAATTTGCAACTCCTCCAAGTTATGAAAACAAAATTCATTTATGCAAGGACCATGAACATATTAAGAGAATAGAGGAAATAGGGGCCCACTTTCAAAATACCTCTCAAAATTGTTAAGCTGGAAAGTAGCAAATATTTTGTTTTGCTACACAGTTTTTTCCCCCTAAAGTTAATCTTCTGACTTTTTACAAGGTACCAGACTCAGCAAACGCAGCACTATCAGACATTACAGCCATGGATCAGTGCACTACATGTTATGTTACGCTACACTGTATCTTACAGCCACAATGCAGTGTTTGCTATACAACCCTCTGTGTACACGAGGCAAAAGAGGGGCAATGGGGAACAAACTGATTTATATCCTTCCTTTAGAATTCTTCAAAGTCGTAACTATGGCTCCATAGGGAGAACAAATGCCAGTACACTTATGAGACTGACATTTTCTACCAAAGATACTTCCCTTGGAGTAGCACAGGCATTGAGAATATGCAGCTCTAAAACTGCACTGTCTAAGACAGCAGGTAGCCATAAGCCACACGTAGTTCCTGGGTCTCATGGGCCACTTCAAGTGTTCAATAGACACATGTGGCCAGTGGTTCCTATTGGATAGCAGAGACAGAACACTGCCATCCTCACAGAGAGGTCTACCAGACAGTGCTGCTCTAAAAGGCCACATGGTTCCCATGACAGGGTGGTCCCAGGATTTCTTATAACATGTTACCTTGCCCATATACAAAAAAATCAAGTAGTCATTACTTAAGCACTATTATGATGTCCACCAACAGGACTGGAGGCCAGCAAGCATGCGGTGCATGCACACACACACAAACACACGTGTGCACATACCCACACACACAGACACATACATGCACACACACACATATACAACAGACACACCCTCGCCCCCC